>NC_089216.1:15019708-15162208 GCF_963930695.1 Labrus bergylta
AAATCAGGGGAAAAAAACAGCAGCACAGAAAACTAAGGTGAGCTACAACATGTTAACAAAAACCATGAAGCAGCTTTACAAAGTAACATCAAGTTGGTAATTAATTTAGTTTATTGATTTATTTAAGTTTACTATTGTCTTAGTCTTGCCTCTTGGCTGTGCACTGGTTTAGTTTGAATGTGATTAAAGGCCTGTAGTAGCCTAAATAAAAGCTGGGAACAACTTTTTATTTAAACTTATAATAAACCAAACCCTTAAAATATTTATTACAACAATTCAGAGTTATTTAATTTGAAATTAACTTACAAATTTTAAACATTCAGTGAACTGTTGAAACTTTACCTGGACTTTTCTATTTCTAGTTTGTTCCTGTTATTTAATTATTTCTCCAAGTTTTGGACTAAATTTGGTTTAAAACTATTTTAATGTGTATTACAGACTATTGGGGCTAAAAAGCAAGGGGGGGGGGGAGTATACTGTTTAGCTCAAGCAAACTTTAAAGTAAAGCTAATGGGCTCAAAGTTTTGGCAGCGTGGTGACAATTGGCATGACTGTTGTGTCTTTTATTCTGCAAGGAAGTAAAAATATTCTTGTAGTGTAATGATCGCCACATCCTGATGAACCAATAACTCAGAAGACAACCGTGTAAACTCGAGATGTTGGGCATATAGCGTTCAACCACATCTAGCTAATGTGACGTTTTTCAACATCACTGCTTGAGTTCTAATGTTGGCATTAAAGCGTCTGGCTAATAGTTTCACGTTTGTGCTGAAAGGTGTTAGCAGTTTATGTTGGCTAGTAAGAGGCTAAACTTTTACCTCAGCTAATCAATTAAAACTTTACTAATTAGCTCATATTAAAGTGTTTTTTTTTTTTTGGTTCGAGTTGCTAATCAATCTGGGAGCAGTCACATGTTCACGACTAGTAACCTGGAAGGCTGAAGCTACCGCTCAACCAGTGACTTAGTGATCACTGGAACAAAAAGCTTAACTTTTAAAAAAATTCATCACTAAAATTAAGCAATAATCTGATGCTAGCAGGCTAAGTGGTTGAATGCTAACGTAGCCGTTAAACATCAGATAGCTTAGATTTAATGCCTAAAGCATCATTGGATTTTTACAGTCTATTGTCGATCAAGTTTGTGATGAACAGGAAGTAGAGAAAATAACATTTGTCAAATCATGTGTTGAAACAAGTTTATAAGTGACTGCTGTTTAAAAAAATGGCGCCAATGTTGACTGTTTTATTTCTTTTATCTGCAGACAAGCAGCGACGACTTGTTCCTGCCCTCCTATCAGGACGAGGAGCTGGTGGACAACCTCCTCTCCAGCGAGGAGTCTGATGGCGACGTAGGAGGCGGTCTCTCCCTGGCGAAGGCCCTGCTCCCCCTGGTGGAGTCGTCCTCCTCCCCACTCATGCCGTGGCTCTTCTCCACCCGTTACAAGACGGAGCTCTGCACCAGCTACTCGGCCACCGGCTTCTGCAAGTACGCAGAGCGCTGCCAGTTCGCCCACGGCCTCCACGAGCTCCACGTCCCCTTCCGCCACCCCAAGTACAAGACGGAGCTGTGCCGCAGCTATCACACCACCGGATACTGTTACTATGGCAACCGCTGCCTGTTTGTGCACAGCGCCACAGAGCAGCGCCCTGCCGTCCGCCGCCGCAGGAACGTCCCCTGCCGCACCTTCCGCTCCTTCGGCGTGTGCCCGTTTGGTACCCGCTGTAACTTCCTGCACGTTGAGGGTGGCAGCGTGGACTCCCCTGATGATGTTGAGGAGAAGACTCCGCCTCTTCCCAGCCCTCAGCCACACCCACCTCCACAGACAAAGGAGTGGAAGCCGCGTGGCGCTCTGTGCCGCACCTTCAGCTCGTTCGGCTTCTGCCTGTACGGGACACGCTGCCGCTTCCAGCACGGCCTCCCCAGCAAGATGAAAAACTCAGAGCAGACACCGCTGCCTTACCAGAGCAGCTCAGGTTTACCCTCCCCCAACTCGCCCTTCACCTCCACCTCACCTAATTCCTCGACCTCCTCCTCCCCTCCGTCCACCTCCCCGCTTCTAACTCCACCAGCCGAGGCCACCGCCCACAACGCCTTCACCTTCTCCAGCCAGCACCTGAGCGACCTGCTGCTGCCGCTCGCACTGCACCTGCAGCAGTTGGAGAGCAGCAAGGCGTCGGAGATCTGGGACAACCGGGCTCTCTGATTGGCCGACAACAAGCAGCACTAACAGCACAGCTCCTTTTTTTTTAAATGTTTTTGTTTTTAACCCTCGTTCTGAGGACATTATTTTTTTTTTTTAAACTGAAGGTTGTTTAACTCGAGGGCTTGTGTCTGCAGGTCATCAGGACTAGACTGGTTCTGGTTTCCTGTAACTTAAGGTGTAGCTATGAGTGTAATTTAAGTTTTTAACTATTGTAAATACTTTATTATTGAACTGAGTGAATGAAATGTCTGAGCTCAGGATCATGAATAAACTCATTTTAATCTCTAAACTCTACTTCCTGTTTGTGTCCTTTATTGGTTTGAAAATTAGCTCAATGCAGCAGCTTGCACAAACACTGAAAGGGAAGACAGATTAAATTGACTAAATCTAGATCTCTCTGAAAGGTGACGATAAGCCTGATGCAGCTGCATTACTTAATTCCATAAAAGGAACTCTGAAGGCTACAGCAACTAATTATAAAACCAACTATTTGTCCCTACAATTGTTTTTAAGCTCAAAATCAAAATTTATCGTGTTAACTAAAATAAAACATTTTGAGGCTTTAGCTGGTCCAGAGGGGGCGGATTGGACTCTGGTGGGTCCTGTAATTCTCTTGTTCAACTCTACTCACAGAATCCTCATTGCCTCAGTCAGCCTTTTCTTAATTGTGCCTGTTGTAACAACTAGCCAGACCTCCTTAGTGGCTGGTCTGTCATTGTTGAGGCCGTCCATTCCCTTTAATTGTGGACATAATAATCAAGCAAGCCTTGACATTCAAGGAGCATCTGTCTGCTTCAAGGATGTCATTACCACCTACCGCAGCAATAGGAGTACAGAGGATGCAGTTTCCACTGCGCTGCACTCTGTGCTCACACATCTGGTCAATAACAACACATGTGCACAAATGCTGTTTGTTGATTTTAGCTCAGCATTCAACTCTGTCATCCCCTCCAAGTTAAACACTAAACTCGGAGACCTGGGCTTCAACACCTCCCTCCGTCACTGGATGATGGACTTTCTGACCAACAGACCCCAGTATGTTAGGTCAGGACACACCTGCTCCACCACCATCACACGCAACACAGGCGTACCACAGGGCTGTGTGCTGAGCCCATTCCTCTACTCCCTCTTCACCCACGACTGCAGACCTGTACATGGATCCAACACCATCAAGTTTGCGGACGATACGGCGGTGATTGGCCTCATCAGCAACAACGATGACACAGCCTGCAGGGAGGAGGTACAGCATCTGGCCGCCTGGTGAGCTGACAACAACCTGCTCCTCAACACCAGCAAGACGAAGGAGCTCATCGTGGACTTCAGGAGAGAAAGAGGAAGCACGCACAACCCCATTCACATCAACGGGATGGCTGTTGAATGTGTCTCCAGCTTCAAGTTCCTGGGGACCCACATCACAGAGGACCTCTCCTGGTCCACTAACACCTCCAGTCTGGTTAAGAAGGCTCATCAACGCCTCTTTCTCCTGAGGACACTGAAGAGACACCACCTGTCTTCAGCTGTACTGATGAACTTCTACCATTGTGTGATCGAGAGCATCCTGACCAGCAGTGTCTCAGTCTGGTACGGAAACTGCTCTGTCACAGACTGTAAGGCGCTACAGCGGGTGGTAAAAACCGCCCAGCGCATCACAAGGTGTCCACTTCCTGCCATTGAGGATGTCCAAAGAAAACGCTGTCTGCGGCGAGCTCACGGCATCCTTAAAGACTCCTCCCACCCTGCCCACAGACTGTTTACCCTCCTGCCCTCCGGTAGGCGCTTCAGAAGCCTCCGGACCAGAACCAGCAGACCGAGGAACAGCTTTTTCCCCAGAGCTGTTTCTCTACTGAACTCTACCCCCCCGAACTCTGAACTCTGTCTCTCTCTCCCTCTCTCTCTCCGCCCCCTGCTGACCCCCCTTTCCCCTGCATATCACCTCACACCCATCATCCCCCCACCACTCCTCCTGGTCATACACACACATCTCTCATCCACCTGTATTATTGTATTATAGTATGTTCATATCCCCTCAATAAGTTATCGACCTGTACAATATGTCCATATTCTGTATATTATCTGTAATCTAGTATAGCATGCTCACTGCACCTTAATCTGTATATTATAATCCTAAAAATACACTTATACACTTACACTTACACTTATATAGCATTTATTTATATTTATAGCATCCCATTAATCCAGCCATATATACCTAATAATTCACTTTTTTTAGTCTACAGCTGTAAATTTTGTAATTACTGTACATAGCACAGACTCTTGCACTTTCTGCTTATTTTCACTTCTGGTGAGATGCCAAACCTCATTTCGTTACTCTATTCTTGTATATGTGTAATGACAATAAAGTTGAATCTCATCTCATCTCATTAAGTTGTATTGCCCTGACCTGCAAAGTGTCAACATCTATATGTATACTTTTTTTTAATATTCATATCTTAATGAATCTCGAGCTTCAGATGCTCTACAAATGGAGGTCTGTGCTCCTGAAAAAGACCATAGACGTCATGTTAACAACATAATTCAGTGGACTCCTTCTTTAGGTGGAATCCAAAGAAAGTCCTGGAGTACATGAATCAGTACAAAAAGTAACTGAGAAATGTTTAACCCTGATCTCTTCTGCGTTTGTAGGTCATAAGAGGCATCAGTACGCTTCACTCCTCACAGGTACTTTCATAACTCCTAAACTTTCATTTCTGATTTATTTTTTAAATTCCCCTTTCCCTTCAGTTGACAAAAGCCCTTTTCAGCCCGCCTTTTTCGCAGAAGTGTAACTAAGCTCAGTCGTCATCACGTCTCTGTACATTCATATTGATTCAATAACAGTGTAATATTGGCGTCCCAGTCTGTGAGGTCACATTGTGTTTCAGCGTTGTGGCAGCATGGCACAGCGGGGGCTCCACGTACAGTCAGACATGCGCACACACAGCGCTGTTCTCCCCCAACTGGCTCAGCTGATCCAGTCTCTTCTCTGTAACGCCTCTGTTGCTACCTTCAAAGACGGCACAGAAGGGGTAATCACTTTGTCCTCTCCATTATGCCAACAGGACATTCATATTGAAGGAGAAACGTCACAGGGGCGTAAATATTGTGGCTTGAATCATCAGTCTGGATAGGGCTAATATGTGGCCATAGGTTAAGTCTGTCTGCTCGCCCTTTTATTCATAAATTTGATTAAAAACGAAATCACTGTGGCTCAGTTAGTAGAATAGTCGTCTCTCAACCAAAAGATCGAGGGTTCAATCCCCAGTTCATGCTGCCAAATGTCCGATGTGTCCTAGATAGAATCCATTGCCTCCCCCCATCGTTAAAGTAATTCAAAGCAAAGTAATTAGCTCAAACCCACCTTGGCCTTTAAATGAGCTAAACCCATTTTAATATTTGATTTAAATATATATATATATATATATATATATAATGTCTACGTACTTTTTGTTTAATTCAATGCTTGCTCTTATGTTTGTCTGATGATCTATTATGTCTTGTCCGTAAAGCACTTGGAGCCGCTGAGGCTGTTTTAAACGTGCTATAGAAATAAACTAGACTTGACTTGTTTCATCCAGTAGGTGGCGGTCATGCACCAAACAAGGACGCCAACCGCCATTAAACACAACAGAAGAAGAAGATCATGTAGCACTTATTGCTATCACTTAGCTGCGCAGATTTAAACTTTTCTACCAGTAACAAATTAAAATCAACCCACAGTCGTTCTAGAAAAGAAGGTAACGTTTATTTAAAGTGTTAAATATTCAGCTTGTAGCATTTCTTCTCTTCTTCTCTTCTCTCAGCTCGCCATTAGCATCTTCTGTGTTTGTAGCTAACTTAACATCAGCGGCTCAGGCTGGTGACGTTACTCGGGTTATTCACACTCTTTTATACTTTTTAATAGTTTCGTTCGGTTTAATACCTTTGAATATAACCGGTTAAACTTGTGATTTTTGTATTTTCCAGCCGATAGACGGACCCGCTTTTTATTTTGTTAGCATGATTGACAGCGATTCCGCGCATGCGCGTGTACAAGACACCTGCAAACCAAACCTCATTGGAAGATTTGCTAATTAAACATTATTTTAATGTTGTCACTAAAAATGAATAGATCTCCCAGAAGTCAACATCTAAAACAAATCCAATTTGTGTCTTTGTGTATTCGGAATATAAATGATGAACAAAGCGATTCTCTATTTTTAATAAAATCGTATAATGTGAGATGATAAAGACGCCTGCTGTAGTAGCGTTATTGGGCAGAGTTTTTTTAAAGTAGTCCTAACTCTGTTTTTAGATTCTTAAAGCCTTACAAATGCCAGAGGTAGCAGGTGTTAATGTAAGGTGACCTTTTCAATCCCAGTGTCCGAAACTTCACGGTGAGCATGGCGGACCGGGAGGAGCGCCGCTTCGCAGAAGTCTCCCGGGACTCCGTCAAACTCATGGCCGAGAGTGCAGGCTTGGAGCTCGGGGACGATGTGGCCGCTCTGCTGGCTGAGGACGTGTGTTACCGGCTCAGGGAGGCAGCCCAGGTTAGAGCTGGACTGATGGTGTTAACATTGAAGTGTGTTCTTAGACAAGAAGTATTTATGTTGTGCGATGTTTTGGACCCCACAGAGCAGCTCTCAGTTTATGAGGCATGCCAAGAGGAGGAAGCTGACAGTGGAGGACTTTAACAGAGCTCTGCGCTGGAGCAACGTGGAGGTGAGAGAGATAGAAAGGTCCCTTTAAAGTCTGTTCGATATTGAACCAGTCACATCCTTCATCGTGTGTCTGTGTGTTTTTTTTTTTTTAACCAGGCTGTTTGTGGCTACGGGGCTCAGGATGCTCTCCCTTTCCGTTCGGTGAAAGAAGGAGAGCTTTTCTTCGTCGAGGATCGGGACATCAACCTGGTGGAGCTCGCTCTGGCTACAAACATCCCTAAAGGCTGTGCTGAGACCATGGTGCGAGGTCAGACCCGAGACCCACTGCATTGTCAGAAATTCACATCACAGATCAGGAAGAAAATGTTACTGATAACGCCTCCTGTTTTCTCCACCTGTCAGTGAACGTGTCGTACTTGGATGGGAAAGGAAACCTGGAGCCTCAGGGGACAGGTGAGACTCAGGCCTAGTCCACACGTAGGGAGGTTTTTCTCTTCAGTTTAAAGTTTAAAGTTCTCCAAAACATCTTCGTCCACATGAAAGCACAAAAACACAACAACTTTTTTAACAACACTTCCAGGCGATCTCATCACAGTGCGTCCTTCAGTGTCCTCTCACTCAGAGACAACAATGTCCTTGACATGCATACATTTTCTCCCCATTCCTCTGCAATGACCATTTCATTTTCAAAGTTGTCCCACCAACCCAGAGTCCGACAGTGTCTTCTATAATATATTTTTTTAGTTATTTCTCGCTAAGTCTTTCGCTTCATATTGTTTATTGTGGATTAAATTAAATACTTTGGATTATGCAAGCGTCAGATTTCTCACTTGTCTCCGTTCTCAGTCCCGTCCGCGGTGCAGACCCTCTCAGACGACCTGCTGAAGTATTACCAGCAGATCACTCGGGCCATCCTTGGAGACGACGCTCACCTCATGAAGGTCAGAACTGGCTGCTGAACACGCACACACACACACTCTGCTGAACACACACACACTCTGCTGAACACACACACACTCTGCTGAACACACACACACACACTCTGCTGAACACACACACACACACTCTGCTGAACACACACACACACACACTCTGCTGAACACACACACACACTCTGCTGAACACACACACACACACTCTGCTGAACACACACACACACACTCTGCTGAACACACACACACACTCTGCTGAACACACACACATGATCTCTGTGAGGTTTAAACAAAGTGTTTATCTGGAGCTTGGGTTCTGTATGTTTCAGGTGGCTCTGCTGGATCTCCAGTCCAACTCAAAGATCGCCGCTCTCCTTCCTTACTTTGTTTATGTCATCAGCGGGGTATGTTTACTTTTCATACCCACTTTTTTTAAAGACACTTCAATGGTTGTGTATGTTTTGAATTCCAAGTTCAAAAATCTCCCTCAAAAAGCTGAAATGATGTTGTTATTGTTTGCATTACATTTTTAAAATGCATCAAAGTCACATGGAAATTAAAAGACGTTAAAGAACCCTCCACGTCTCGAGGCGTTGACGTCGTTGTACCTCCTGTGCAGGTGAAGTCGGTAAGTCATGACCTGGAGCAGCTCAACAGACTCCTCCACATGGTGAAGAGTCTGGTCCAGAACCCATACCTGTACCTGGGCTCGTACGTGCGCAGCCTGGTGTCCAGCGTGATGTACTGCATCCTGGAGCCGCTGGCCGCCTCCATCAACCCGCTCAACGACCACTGGACCCTCCGGGACTACGCCGCCCTGCTGCTCAGCCACATCTTCTGGTCAGTTTGTTTAAGAGGTGAAATGATCGGGGGTCATATTTCACATTAATTAAGTCCTTTAAAACTCCTCATTTGGCCTTTTTTTTTGCATGTCTGGACAAAGTTTTTACTGTCCTTTGTCCTGTGTGACAGTAAACCGTTCATGTCTGGGTTTTAGACGGTTGGTCGGGTAAAACACCAAGCGTCTGACGCTTTAAGAACATTTTTCAGGACATTTTTCACTCTTTTCTGTAACTTTATACACAGAGAAGTTGAATCAAATGAGGAACGATTCAGCAAATCGTTTTAAGTTGAGCTGCAACGGTTGTTAATTAGAAGTGTTAGCAACGACTTTGATAAACGATTGGTTGAGTCGTGTGATGATTACGCCCCTCACTGTGGCACCGACGCTGATGTTGCTTTAACGCCTCCGTTTTGTTTTTGTTAGAAACTGACTTACAGAAGCAGCAGAAGACGAACTACTCTTATGTCCTTCAAGAAAAATAAAAAATTTTTATGAGAGTAGTTTGTCTTCCTCTTTTACAAAAACGTCTTTTGTCTGTAGGATATGAGACCAGATTTTAGGACTAAGATACAATTCTGGTAAAAATCAAATAATGTTGAGAAATGTTTCATCACCACGGCAACAGAAGTAGAAGTCCTCGGCATCTAATATTGTATTTTTTTCCTGATTGTGTCTGTACTCACTGACAGACAGCATCAGAATTACCATGACAACGGCAGGCATGTCTGGCGGAGACTGAGGTGAACAGCGGTGAAAAAGAGAAAATATAACCACCAAGTGGATAAAGCTCATTCTAAAAGAGGGTGAACCTTGTGTTGGCTTTTACCCGGATACGTGGAGTTGGTCTGCTTCCTGTTGGACAGGCAGGGGACAAACACCGGCGGTTAGCTTGTGCTAGCGTGCGGTAGCTTGCAGTGTAGCTACAAGCAGTAAACATACACACTACGTCATGCAGGGAGTGGGCCCAGGAGGAGGGGCCCAGTTTGAATGTTGTGTTTACATTTATACTGACTCCGCCTTTACAGATCAGGTCTATGTTGAAAAATACCAGACTTCCCCTTGATGCCGTTTCAATATCCGTCTCCTTTTGTTGCTTTTTTTTTGTTGTCTCTGTAGGACTCATGGTGACCTGGTGAGCGGTCTCTACCATCAGATCTTGCTGTCGCTCCAGAAGGTTCTGTCTGACCCTGTGAGACCGCTCTGCTCTCACTATGGGGCAGTGGTCGGGCTGCACGCTCTGGGATGGAAGGTATGATCGGGGTCTTTATCTGTAAAGACTCGTGATTAAGCAGAATCTTTGAAACCTTGAGCCCCCTTTTTATTTCTTCTCGTGCCCTCTTCTATGTTCCTCTGTTTCCTTCTTGTCTGCTTGTTGCTCTCCTCACACGTCTCCTCACTCATGTTGTGTTTGTGTTTTTTAATCTGCAGGCTGTGGAGAGAGTCCTCTTCCCTCACCTCCCTGCGTACTGGGCAAACCTTCAGGCTGTGCTGGACGACTACTCTGTTTCTAACGGTCAGGTCAAAGCAGACGGACACAAAGTCTACGGAGCCATCCTGGTGAGTGCTGCAGTGACAGAACGCCTTTTTAGTTCCCCAAAGTTATCATACGTTTTTTTCAGCCAATTCGAGATATTGAATTGGTGTCGGCCGACACAGGCGCGGTTGGGGGTAGGAATCTCTCTGATTGGCTGTTCAGCTAAGCGAAACAGGAGAGCCAGTGCACAAGAAGAAAAACGGAAGCGCCCCTTCTCTTCTTGTTCCACTAATAAAAGACCAAGGGCTGACAACGCCAGCGCCATGTTCAACTTTTTATCAGACATTATTCTCCATTAGAAGTTCCTATATTACGAGTGTTGAGCGACAGCAGTGAGAAAATTGTCTTCTCGTATCATAAAAAAGGTTTATTTATCCGCGTTCTTCCTCGTCCTCTTCTGGTTTCACCTTTTTGGAATGACGATTACAGACTACCGCCCCCTGCTGGCATGGAGAGTTATTGCCTCTCTCAATGCATGAGCCGTCGGCTGTAGTCTTTGCAGAGGAGTTCTCGTGATGATTACAGATTCACTCGCGACAACGTTAATGCAGTAACGGAGGGGAGACGGACCGAACATGCACCGGGTGGAATTTAGGAGTGTGACAGTCCGATATCTACTTCGTTTATGGAAGATTTATTTCTTGTTCACTAATGAACTTCAATATTTCATATGCAAGATTCCAACATTGGTCCAAACATTTCCAAATATAAAGATTTACTCAAAACACTCCATCTTACCTTGGTGTAGCGTAACTGTCAAAAAAAGTGTCTGCTCTTCCGTTTAGCAACACCTGACACCAACACTATAAACTGTACAACCTGAACAGAGGTGACACCTGCTGGAGCAGTTTATGTTTTACAACTCCTACATATGGCTCCTACAAGCTTCATTCTGTTTTTCCTGTTTCTCGGTAATGAAGCTCCTTCATGAGGGCGGCTGTGGCTGAGTGGTAGAGTCGGTCCTCTCTTAACTGGAAGGTCGGGGGTTCGACGTCGCAGTAGTCCTTGGGCAAGAAACTTAACCCCAAGTTGCTCCCGCTGCTTCATCGGCGGTGTATGAATGGTTGACTTAATACTGATGGATTCTTTACTCAGCAGCCTCTACCATCAGTGTGTGAATGTGTAGGTTTGACCTGCGGTGTTTTTTAGTAGTCAGAAGACTAAAAAAGAAATGCAAGCTCAAGTTCCTTTTTCATTTTTAAAGAAAACACAGAAGTGAGAGATTTCATTTTGAAACTAATGACTGTTTTGCTTTCAGTGTGAAATTGTGTTCCTTCTCACGCTGTCATTTGTTCCAACTAGAAAATGTACATTTATATTTCTCACATGGGAAGTTTATTGTCATATGTCGGCTCTGATAGGAAAGGCAGGGTCATTTATAGAGCACCTGTCAGACACCAGGCGATTCAAAGTGCTTCACACAGACACTAAAAGCATTTTAAAAAAATCTCATAAAATAGTATTATGTGTGTGCATATGAGAAATACACAATTTCTACAGAATGCATAAACAGTTTACACAAACTAGCCATATGCATGATCGAGCATGAAATGTACACACCCATCCATCCGTCCATCCATTTTCCTCCGCTTAGCCGAGGTCGCAGCAGGTGCAGTTAGTCAACCCAGACTTAACTCTCCACAGAAGCATTCTCCAGCTCCTCTTGGGGGATTCCTGGGTACCGCTGGGTCCCCCCCCCGGTTAGGCATGCCCGGAAAACCTCTAAAGGGAGGCGTCCAGGAGGATCCTTAACAGATGCCCAAACTACATCAACTCAAATGTATACACGCGCATGAAAATAGACGTGTGCGCACATGCAGACATGAACATACATGCACACACTAATGCAACATTTAAAAGTTCTAAGAAAACGATAAATATGTGAGCTAAAAACAGGCAAAGAGAAGATTTAGATTAAAGATGATACACGATTCAACATTATAACTGACCAGGATGAATGAGTGAATGACCTTAAACCCGCTGATTGCACATTCCACTGGTCGATCAGGTCATAAACATAAACAGTAAGACAACATTCATTATTTAGCATTCTTCTCCTGTTGTGTTTGTCAGGGATTCTTGTGAAATCATCTTGTTAACTACAGCAGCATGTGCATGTGTGTCACCACTCTCTGATCGTACCGTCCGACTCTGGTGTAGCGCAGGTTCTCTCTCGTCTCAGCTTGTGGAGTTCATGGTCAACAAACGGCGGGGGAAAAAAAAATCAACAGTTAAATAAAGGAAATCAGCGGAACAGTCGAGGGAGAGTGACAGTGTTTATGAAAACAGGAAATCCAGCCAACTGAGAAGAGTTTTTAAATAAACTACTTTTACATCCATTTTTCTCAGGGCCATTGGACACTTTGACTTAATGTCAACCCTGTAACAACAGACAGGCCAAGTATATTATTGTATGTTATTGTGACTTATGATGCAACACCCATCCCTAAATTTAATGCTGGAAAGTTTTCCACACATCCCCAGCTGTCCACCCTGACTTTATGAAAAACCCAGTTGAAACATTTTCTAATAACTTTCCTCGTGCAACAAGTCACTGTGTTCTCCTGTGTGTCCTGCAGGTGGCGGTGGAGCGTCTGCTGAAGATGAAGGCTCTGTCTCTGTCTCAGCCTGCAGAGGGGGGTGCGGGGGGTCAGTCGGGCTCTGTGGTGGGGGGTCTGGGTTACAGGGTGAGCTCCCCGGGCCTCAGCCCCCCTCCAGAGCCCCTCTCAGAGGCCGCCCTGGGCATCGCCAGCCACCTGCAGGCAGGCGGGGCCGGCTGTCCCTGGGAAGAGTGGACCCCCGTGCCCCTCCCCGACATGTACACCGAGCTCTACTCCTTCTTCGGAGACAGCCTGGCAGTCCGCTTCAGTACAGGACCCGGGTTTGGCAGCTACCCTCCCTTCACCCCCGCCCAGCTCGGTGAGGCCAGGAAGGATCCGCCCGGCCCAGCTTCCAACCCGGAAACCACCAGAAAGATGCCGCAGCTCACCGCCAACCTCAACATCAGCCCGAGGCAGGATGGGAGTCCTCGCACGGATCCGCCGCCGCCCAGCCTCGCCGCCACCGGATCAGGAAGGTAACAAAAAAAGACTTTTCAAAAACTTAACTCGAGGGTTTCAAGTTTTGTTCCGTAGATACTAGATTCGTATCTGAGATTTACATTCTGGTATCCTCCGCTCCTGCAGGTCCCTGGCTCGCTCCTCCTCCTCCTCTTCCACCTCCTCTGTTCAGCGCTCCAAGTCCTCGTCCTCTCGCTCCGGCCAGCGTTCAGCCAGTCTCTCTCGGGAGGTTTTCCCCAAATCTCGCTTCACCTCCCCTCAGACAGGACCTCCGGCCTTCACCTTCCTCATCGGCGGGCGTCAGATGGGTCGCCGCTGTCAGGGTCGAAGGCCTTTCCAAACAACTTTTGCCCCGACCCCTCCCCTCTCTGCTGTCCCACCCCGAGCCTACGCCCACAAGCTGCCGGTGATCGGGAGGGTGGGCAAACCTGTACGCCGCTGGGCATGCTCACATTACTCCCTTTACCTGCCTCTGTAGAGACAAGAAGGAGGTGTGACTGTTGTATACCTGCTTTATTACACCTGTAAATAGTTCTTTTTATATTTACAGAGCTGATAAACGTGATGTATCTGAAATGCATTCAGGCGGCTACGCTGAGTCTCAACAGACAAACAACTGCAACTGCTAAAAATACTGGAGCCCCACGGAGTGAAACCTGGAAATGCAAGCGCCTCGTTACTCGTTATTCCAAGATAAATATCTCTCCCAAAAAACTGAGCAGATTTCTATTTGTTTTCATGTCCTTGCAATACTCGTCCTCCCACCATAGCCTTATGCACTCCTCCCCTGAAATGTAAATACATGTGATTGGTTAGCTTGTTAGCTTAGCTCACACCAAAACAGAGGACCCTGTATGTGATGCTAGTGTGTGGCTAGCTGCTACAGCCCGTTAGCGTCCACATGAAGCTCAAACTTGTTGTTGTGTCTTACTGTTATGTTCCAGGTTTAAGTCGTGTTACTGTCACAAATCTGAGTGATCTGAACTCATCTGAACTGTTTTCATTTCAAGGCTTTACGGTTGATGAGAAAGTACACAGAAAATGGAGACACAAAGGGCCTGTCTGTAATTTTAAAGGCAGAATATGATCCATTTTTCTAAGTGTATGATCTCAAACTGGTTATTTGAAGTCAGAGTAGAAACTAAATAAAAGCTCAAACAGCAGCCAGCTAGTGTTGGGGTAACCCAGACATATAACGTAACATATAGGGATTATTCCTAACCACTAATGCAGCTGTAAAGAAGGACATTGTAACATGGGGCTCTATGGGGACTGACTCACTGCAGGAGACAGACTCTAGTGGACAATGGAGGTACTGCATTTTGGTACTTCTGAAGGGAGACTGAAATATGGGAGTAAAGAACGCATTAACGTATCGGTCTGACAGTTTTTGAGGCCTGCTTTGTATTTGTCAGAAAAATGTCGACATCTTGTCCATTTCTTTTTGTTTCTGCCGAATAAAAGATGTATTGTTGTAATTCTAAAGGTTAATTTGATCTTTTTGAGTCCTAAGAAGCCTGTGGAGTTTCTTCATAGTTAAACTGACCTGTTTGTGAGCTGCTCCTCTGTTTTATTATTTAAACCGTCCTCGCTCTCAGTGTCGTGTTTCAGTCTGCAGTCAGATCCAGCCATGGCCCGGCTCCTCTCCTCTCTGGGACTCTTCTTCAGGATCAACACGTTCCTCTGTCTGCTCCTCCTCTACCTCCTCTTCATCGCGCTGGGAGCCCTGGTGTTCTCGGCCGTGGAGAAGCCGGTGGAGGAGGAGCTGAGGGCGGAGGTGCAGGCGGTGTGGAGCTCCTTCCTGCAGGAGAACCCGTGTGTGGACGAGAGCAGGCTGAGGGAGGTGCTGAGGAGAACTCTGTCTGCTCATCGGAGGGATGTTCCTGTCCTGAAGGAGGAAGAGGACGAGGAGGAGAGACGTCAGGGTTTCACTTCATCACTTTACTTTGTCATCGTCACGCTCACCACCATGGGTAAGATCAACACGATCAGTATGATGTCCAAAAATGTTTGTTTTCCAATAACTGGCATTCAAATTAGGCGCTGTCGGTACTAGAATTTTTAACTATTAATTGACTAACCCTAACCTTAGTAAAAATCAAAGAATATCCTGTTTTGCTACCATGGCAACAAAAATAGAAGTCCTAGGCGCCCATTGTGGGTAGTTTATTGTTTTTAATTATCTAAACTTGCAGACAAACTTCTCTACATTAACGTCTAAATTGAGTACGTGAGATATTTGCTTTTTTAATTCTAGCTGTGTATAAAAGGGGTTATGATGAATTGTGATGGGACATTTTCCAGTAAGAGACACAGATAATGAACTGAAACTCCTCCGTGGTATCTTCCTCTTTCTCCTCCTCCTCCTCCTCCTCTCCCTCCCCTTCCTCTTCCTCTCCTCCTCCTCCTCTTCCTCCTGCTTCTTCTCCTCCTCCTCCTCCTCTTTTTCCTCAGGTTCCGACTCTTACACGCCCAAATCAGACGAGGCCAAACTCTTCTGTATCTTCTACTGCACCCTGGGGATCCCCCTCACCCTGTTCCTCCTCACCCTCCTCTCCAACCTCCTCCTCCCCTTCCTCACCCACGCTCCTGTCCACCTCCTGCACACTCTGTGGGGTTTCCCTTACACCCAGGCCGCGCTCCTCCACGCTGGCCTCCTCTCCATGCTCGTCCTCTGCCTCCTCTTCCTCCTCCCCGCCCTCCTGGTGCTCCTGCTGGAGCCAAACTGGAACTTCCTGGACGCACTCTTCTTCTGCTTCCTCACCCTGAGCACCGTCGGCCAGGGGGGAGACACTTTGGGGAGGAGCTGGAGTCCCGGAGCAAAGGAGACCCTGGAGCTCCTCACTACGTGTAAGTGATGTGATTTGTAAGAATAATTTTTTGGTAGAAATGGAAACCGGGGGAGAACAAATCCAGGCTGCTCGGATGATTTTTAAAGAGAAGTGATTGAACGTTATTGTTTTTTTGAAATGCTCCTCTCTCCTCAGGTTACCTGGTGGGGGGTCTGGTGGTTCTCATCACCTTTAAGGACACCGTGCTGCAGGTCCCTCAGGTGTGCGTGCTGCTCAGGCTCCTCGCCGGTCCTCAGTATGCAGAGCTGCAAGGTTTCTACCTGAATGAAATGACCGTGAGCGAGTGTGAGGAGGAGCCCCAGTACTCCCAGTCCATCTGCACCATCTCCTCCCCCCCTCTCCGCCTTCCAAGCCCTCGTAGAGACCGACAGACTGCTAACACAGAGCTCCACGCCACCACAACCTCTACGGACAAAACCAGCTGAGCCTCAGCAGACAAAAACAATATGAACGTAAAAAGACGTGATGAGGGCGGAGCTTACTGACGGCACTTTTGACAAAGGTCTCTGAATTTCAACCTTTTGCTGCAGAAGTTGGTAACTTACAACATTCATCCACACTAGGGATTTTAAGTTTACGCTTTACGCTCTCATTTCTAGTCTGCTTACTTTGTAAGTGTCTTAATTTAAAATAAAGATTTAAATCTGTTCGGCTGATATCGTTGCTTATTACAGTCAGTCCATGCCTGATGTTTAGCTCTTTAGATCTTGATGTAAGTGTTTCTTGTCAGGGGAAGGATGCTTATGTAAAATGTAGTGAGATATTTTTGACTATAAATTAAACAAATACACTTTGTAAGATTGGAGTTTCTGCAGTACAGTCCCTTACACTGAGGAGAAATCTAGCCTGTGGGTGAAGATACCAGGGGAGGGGAGGGTGTTTTTTTTTACCAAAATCCCACTGTGACATCACAAGCACATTTGAAACGGAGCATTTTTCTCTGTGTTGTAAGACTTATGCAGACCACAAAGGACTGGATGGATTTATTTCACATTTTGTGGGTCAGTAGACACTCAGGTTACACAAATACATGTTCAAAAACACTGTAAAGATCTGAATGAGTCCAGAGAGGTCTGACCAATCTACCCTCCCACATACAATGCAGGAAAGTTCCTGTTTCAGTTTGACATTCCCAGCACAAGTTATCATTGAACAGTTTCATTCTAAGTCTGGAAGGTGTGTGATAATATTGATGTAATAGCTTATACTGTGTGAGCTTACCCCAAGCCTCTCTCATGTTTACCACATTCAATCTCTTTCTCAAGGTCCTTCTGCCAAATCATTTTCAAATAGTTACATGATTTTATTTTAGAGATGGATAGAGTCTGGAATCAGAGAGAGAGAGGGGAAAACTGTCTGAAAGGAACCACTGGTCTGATTCGAACCTGAAACGCCCACTTGGAGTATTCAAGCCTCTGTACATTTCGCACACAAATTAACCACTAGGCCACCAGCACCTCAAAGGCCATGAAAGGTTTTTGATTTAATTTGCTTTAAAGCACAGTTTGTAAAATCCCACCACCAGGGGGCACATACAGCAACAGTACGGCAGCTTTCAGTTGCAGCTCATGCTAGCTTATGTAGTGGTCTTTGACTTAACAGCCGATGTTTCCACAGCAACGATAAACATGGCAGCCCTTACATTTCTAAAATGAAGGATTTCTCTGGCTTTGATAACTGTTGGAAATATCTGAAGTATTGTAAGAACTCAACATAAATATTTATGACAAAGGTTTAGTCCGTTTTTAATTAATTTAGATATTTTATGTAAACATTCTTCATATTGTACATTTAGGTGGCGAGATTAGAGGTAGAAAACTAACCACTAGGTGTCATAACTAACTCGTGTACGGCTGCAGGAGAGGAGAGGAATGATCCCTCTGGGTTGAGGTGTCTCTTCTCCCCAGAGTCTCACGGCTTCGCTCCGAGCTCTGACAGAGACATGCTGTGTCTCTCAGTATGACACACACACACACACACACACACACACACACATACATACACACATACACACATACGACTCCGAGAGGGAGATGCCATCGATCTGAGTGTGTGCCTAGTACTGCCAAACACTCGGCACGCCCCCTCACCACATGCACACACACACTCAGACGCTCGCCTTTGTTCATAAATGAGGTTATCAATCTTTGGCCAACCCCTCGACAGTTCAAGTGTTTACTTTCTGATCACTGGATGGAGATTAACGCTGGCCTTATTGAGAGTTACTATGCAACCTTGGGAACAAACTTTCTTATTTTAAACTTGTTTTAAAAATTGTTCAGAGAAAGTTTTTAGACTTTAAACAGTTTAAATTACTTCAACTGCCAATAAAAAATGATTTGTCATCCTGGATATTCTAACAAATACCTAAAACTCAGTTTTAAAGATCGCATTACAACGTGACTTCCGGGATTTGTACCGTATCATCGAAAAGCGACCACCTCTGAATTGTGTCAGTGCTAACAAAGGACAACCTGTCAATCAAACTGAATATTGTTGCTTTTAAAAAAAACTGAGATCAAATCAAAGATTCTTGTACTCTCTCTGCTGCAGCAATTTCCAAGAACATCACAGCAACAACCGAGAGACCGCGATCGAAAAGTAAAAAAAATGCCCAAGACAAGAATACCTTTCAACGTCCTCAAACTTTAGCAGCTGTCCAGAATCCCAAAGCAGCTGCCTTGCAACCGCCATAGCTGATTAATCTCCTCGCAGATAGGCCTTATAACCAGAACAATACATCAATCCGTGATTTAAAATCTGTGCAATGCTCAATATCAAAGACTCATGCAACTACTGGTTTTACTTCAGCAACTTCCCAGAACACCAAAGCCACCCCCTGATAGCCAATCAAAAAGCTGGAAAGCAGTGCAACTTCCTAGAACCCTGTTGCGGGCTCTGGGCATCCATCTTGCAACCACCAATAGCAATCTAACAAAAATTGCCTGGGATAGCCTTTATATATATCTACGAGAATGTCCTTACAGCTGCCTTAAACCCAGGTTCAAGGAACTTAAGACCCATTTAGACCTACATCAATTACCCCAAAAACTGTAGAAATTGTCAAGAACAACCAATCACCCCCTTGATATTCTCGCAACTACTTTAAAATCTAATTCCAAGCATCTACTTGGCTTCCAAGAACTCAAAAGTAACCACCAGTAAAACATGAAAACTTCCCAAAACAACCCATCTATCCCTGTGAATATCTGTGCAATTACTCTATTGCAATGACTCATGCAACTAATACTTTAGCAACTTCCCAGAATACCATGGCAACCCTCTAAACCCCCTAGAACCCCTTTTCAGACACCAAATCCATCTTGCAACCACCAACAAATATCTGTCAAAAATTGCCCAGAGAAAACAATACATCAACTTAAATACCCCTGCAGCAACCACAACAAAAAACTTTCCAACGCTGCTGAATAAGCAGAATATCTTTCTATCCTTAAGCCCATAGCAACGATACGGTACTACTTTAGTAACGGCCCTAAATCCCAAAGCAACAGCCGATACAACCACACGGACAAGCTGTTCATTCTTTCTTCAAACACTTTCAAACACTAGAATCTTCAGTTCACTTTTATAACCACAGTCAATATTTGCAATCATTAAAAAGAAAACAAATCATCCGTAACAACTTGTCCTTTCATTCCAAAACGTGCCAACGTATTATCGAGTGTCAAGTCTGCACAAAGGTCAAACATGTGACCGTCGTTCTGACTGCTGCGTCATGCTGCAGGGACGCCATGATGCTCTGTGACCTTATTATTAACGTGGAGAATGCTGTGGCTGCCTATCGCCCTCTCTGAGCCCCCTGACAGACAGCTCACAGGTGTTTCACTGAGCTCGGCTATTTTTACAAAGGTCAGAGATGAAACTGGGGCAGGAGACCGACAGAGCGCCTGATTGCTCCCCCACTCGTTAATCTGAAATGTTCATCCATACCTGGAGAGAAAGTGATTGTGTCGGGTTCATTTAGAAAACATTGTTCACTCAGATGAACTGTAGAAAACACAAGAGAGAGAAATGGCAGCTGTTCTTTTTGTTGGAGTCAATTTGTGTTAGTTCAAACTGTAAATATTGGATTACATTCTGTAAAACTTATCTCTTTAGGCTGGCTACGCACCAGACGATTATCAGCCTTATATACCCTCCAACGATCATGTGAGTGGTGTCAATATGATTATTTTACTGCTCCTGATCAACTCAGAACCTTCCCTTACAACTCTAGATCGGGCTCCACCAGAATACAGCCAATGAGAGCGAGCAGACCGGATGTTGTGTACTTTTACAGCTCTCAAACATGGCAGTGAAAATAAACACAACTGAGCGCCAAGCCAAGTGGAATATTGAAGAAGAAGAGCAGCTTGTGGAGTATGGCAACAACATTAGTGCCTTTATAATGTCTCATTCCGCTTGAGGACGTCGATGGTCATCCATATTTCACCAAGTCGACGTGTCCAACTGTCCTTATGTCTAAGTTTGGGGGGCGGGGGATCGACCTAAAGTCAAGCCTTAAATCGTTGTGTATGAAGCCAACCTGAAGTGGATGAAGGTCACGCCTACCCGTTGATCTGGTTGATTATGTAAAGAAATCAACTTTATCGTCAATCTCCCCACGTTGGCCTTTTATGTGGTTTTAAATGTACTTAACACTGAAAGCCCTGGACTCCAAACAGGATGCCCACTGACTGCCCTGCAGACAGGAAGTGGATTGTTTAGGAATGACCTCACCTCGAGTTACCACCATGACCCCCTCCCCATCTAAATACCACCATGCATGACCCCTTCCCCTCCATCCTCAGAAACCCAGGCCTGATTTAAAAATATCATCAACCTTAAAACAAAGCTGCTTTTTATTCCCTGGATGAATTTTCTCTGGTATGTCTGTAATTGAGTGTACGGTCTCTGAACTGTGAGGGTCTTAGATAAAGGAAACCCCCCTTTTAATTTGACCCACTCCATCATGTCCAAATGAAGAGCTGCCACTGACCCACAGGAAGCAGGAAATGCAAAAAAACAAACAGAATAGTTTCTCGGATAAACATGACCTCACCAGAAAAAAACACAAACACAACACCAGCTTTAAGAAACTGCTGTTCCCACATGTGGAGACTCCCCTCTGCTCTGTTCTTCCTCCTTTCTTTGCTTTATGTTTGACGCCCAGATGCAGCTGTTTCCCCACACGCCTGCAGATAAACCTGCTGGGAGGACGAGGAGGATGAGGGACACTGACAGGGAGGGAGGTACAGTCCCAAAACAGAAACATCAGGGACTTAATGCAGTCTGATGAAACACTCATCAATGAATGAGCATGTGAGAGTGTAAGAATGTGTAGCTGGTGTCTTTTTAATCTGCAGGACATCTGGTTCGATCATGTTACCCCCTGATTTTATTACACATTTTCAGCGACCTGTGAAGCCCCTAACATGATAATAAGCTGAAACGAGACCTGTTGACATCATTCCCTGAAATACTTTAGACAAAGTGTTTGTTTGCCGTTGTATTAATCGAATCCAGGATGCCAATCTAGATTTCTGTTGGCTGCATTCTCACAAGTTGTATATAATTTCATAGATTGCATGTCTTATAGTAATGTAACTATACAGCTGCTTTGTTTCTTCTTTTTTGTTTGTATTCATTGTGGGATTCCACAGGGCTCAATACTTGGCCCGATCATATTTATTTATCATTGTTAAAGCTCTCTGTTTCTTAGCTGATGAAAATTAACTTGTTGTTAATTTATAAGGTTCATTCTTAAGCCTTTATTTAGAGGTGGGACAGTGGATAGAGTCAGATATCATTGCGAGAAAGAGAGAGAGAGATGAATGACAAGCGGGAAAGGATTTGAAGAAGCAGAGCCGGATTTTCTGGTACAATTTTACCAACTAACAAGGTGCATGAAGCGGTCAGAAAGCTCCAGCAACACTTGTAGAAGAAGATCAACATAATTAACAAATTAAGCGGACGCGTTTCTGCTTGTGACCTTCATCAGGGTCAAAGGATTTGAACCCAAGCTGCCCACTTCAAGCACCATCGCCTCATTACGTGGGGCGTTCACACTAACCAATAGGCTACCAGCGCCCCCGTATGTTAGCTTGTTTTGCATGCTGCAAGGCGCTCAGAAACGTGTAGAAACTTCATGAGCTTTAGATACTTTTTAAAAACGGTCCTATATTGGTCCACATGGTAAAACGTCTGCACGCTGCTTTCATAGAAAGTTGAAAGTTTTATTGTTCATCTACATCCTGTTTATGCACTTCATGTAGTACCACGAAGAAGAGACAGGACAGTTGGAGATCCGATGCATTGTTTATAAATTGTCCTTTTTGTATGAATTTTACGAAGTCAAAGTACTTGAGTACTTCTCTGTTTATACTTCAGGGTGTTTATCTGTGTGTTCTTTCAGATGCTACATTATCTTCCCAGCTGCTCCATGTGTCAGCGGCTGATTAAAAATAGACTCAGAGCTCAACTGGTGAAGTCCCTCATGACTCGTGACAGGCGGGCGGGGGGTCAAACTTTCTGTGACAGACTCACAGGTAATTTCTGTTTCCTGTTAAGTCCCTGATGATGTTCATAAACACGGATTCATGGGAACCAATCATCACCTGTTTGTTGTGGGGGATTTCTTAAACAGGATTACAGCTGGTTTATGTTTCAAGTCACTCATAGGAGTCTGATTCAGACAAGAAGAAAGTCTTAATATAGAATATTTAAAGTAACCTTCTGTACAGCGAACCAAGCCCTAATGAAAGCTTCAACATTCATTTATATATTTAACAGTCCTGCAGAATATGAAGTCATTTAGGTGTGACTTGTAAAGTCAAGCATGTTGTTTCAGAGCTGTCTCAGCTGCATCAAGTCAGCAACAACAAACTGAAGAGAAACAGGAAGTGATGACCTTCAAGTGGAACAAAATATCTGAGATTACATTTGTTTTTAAATTTGATGTTTTTGGACTGAAATAAACAAAAAACAAACAAACGTAAGGGTTCCTGCATGGGCCAACCAGAAATAAAAAAAATAAAACTTTATTATTAAACACAATGGTCATAGTTATACACACCATCCAGTGAGTTGTACCTTTTCTTTTTCTCTGTTCATGACTGGAAACACCTCGATGAAAAGAATCCCCACGTAGAAAAAAACAAAACAGAAGTGCTTTGTTGTGTATGTTGTTCATCTTAAATATTTTTATGACCTGCTAAGTTATTGTTGCACCCAAAGCGGCATCCTCCTGTGTTTAATAAAGTAGCCGATGCTGAAGTGTAAAATCCTGAAGTTCCTCGAGTGTCCACTAGAGGCTGGCTGCAGAAGCACAGGAAGTCACATACACACACATTCTAAAAAGCATGTTTGTACAGCAGAGATTAACATGTTTACAGCCTGGTTCAAAAAAACAAATAGGTGTGATAAGCTCATGTCTCGATCGACAAACACTGTACGGGGGGTGAATGTTTTGATGACTCATCAGTTTTGATTTGATGAAGGATAAGAGTTATTCACAATAAGGCGTGTAGGTGACCTGATTGACAGGTGGGCGCGGTGTAATGGTTTGTCAGGAGGTTTAAAACCCGCCTCAGCTCCAGCACGTATTTTATTTTGAAAGTTTTCTTCATCCGTATTCCGGTTCATGATGTTGAGCTTCACAGCTCTCTCTCTGGTTTGGGGCGTGTGTGTGTTGTAAGTGTGTGTTGCTTTGAGAGGTGTGTGTGTGTTTCAGTGTGTGTATGGAGCTGTCAGAGAGGCAGGTGGACCCTTCACTTCCCCCGGTGTAGTCCCCGCGGAGGGACATCACCACATACGCACACGGTTACCGGATTACTTCACGTTAATGTCGCTTCTTCTTCATCATCATCGTGAACATGACTTCTGTGTGGAAGAGACTCCAGCGGGTCGGAAAGAAAGCGGCGAAGTTCCAGTTTGCTGCTTCGTTTCAAGAACTGACGATAGAGTGCACGAATAAATGGTGAGTAATGGTTATAACACTTTACACGGATAACACAAGGGATGGGTGTTATGTTTGGTTTGGTAAAACCTTCCTAATGTGTCCCTGTTAGTGTTAAAGGGACTCAGCGTCATCATGTTCGAGAGGAGAAAGTGATGCCAAACCCTGCTCAGAAAAATCTAAATTAAACTGCCTGTTCGCTGTAGGATGAAACCGCCTTTAATGGCTCATTCAGACTCTTGTCAGTGTGCCACCAATAGCCGAATTAATATTTATTTTATTAAAATTGAAAATGCAACTAATAATCGTACTATTTCATTGTTATTACGACACGATAATGGCAAACATCGGAGGTCGGAATCTGCACCAAAAGCAGATGAGATGTTGTATGGAGTTACGTTTGGGAGTTTTTAAAGGATTCCTTTTGATTCCGCGAAGTAATTCATTAATTATGTTAAATTAAAATTACATTTTTAATCTGAATTAATTGTGTAACTAGTGGGACAGTTTGTTTATTTATGTTGATATTAATAATCACATTTAATCACGCCCCAATAACTCGCTTACTTCCGTGTCTGTGTTTTGCATGTGTTTAGTGTGGTAGCATCCTGTTCACTATGCAGGCTTTAGTGTTGTAAAAAAATCAGTTATATTAACTAACCTCTGTCACAAGAGAGTTTCTTCATCCACATCTTCAGCATCACCAGGGCCACACTTAGGGATTCAGGGGCCCCTGAAGAGTCTCATACCGGGGCCCCATCACCCGGAAACCTGCCGGGTGTTATTGCTCTAAATTCTCCATCATGAGAACTCGGATCAACACTTTGTAAAACTTCTACCAAAATGCACTTGAAGGTTTATTTTTCCAGATGAAGGCTCAGACCTCCCGAGAGTAACTTAGAATGCAGTGTCTTTATCCAAGGTGGGATTCGAACCCACACCCACTGTGACAAGGACTACAGCCTCTGTACATGGGGCTAGGCTATCTGGCGCCCATAGCATTACTTTGTAAACAGCTATTTCTCATTATGTCAAAATAGTTCTCTTAAAGAAACAGGTGATATTTTGTAAAAATGTATAGGCTGCTGGTTTTATTGAAAACACTCAAAGATTCAAGGCAAGGAGTGAGCAGCGGGGATGCCGGTGGTCGAGTGGTTAGTTTGCATGCCCCAGAGACTGCAGTACAGAGGCTGTAGTCCTTGAAGCGGGCAGACTGGGTTCAAATCCGACTTGTGGCTACTTCCCTCATGTCATTCCCCTCTCTCTCTCTCTCTCTGATTTCCAACTCTACACTCTACTCTCTACACTCAAAATAAGAAAAGGACAGTGGTATCAAATATATATATTTTTGGACCTTCATGTCTGATTTTTATTTTCCCAATGTACACGGGCACGTTCTGCAGGATTCTGATGAAAACAATCCGAGTTTGGAGCTGGATTTTGGCTCCCCGACGTTCATCCACATCATAATGAACATGACGCTCTGACAGTGTGTGAGCGGCTGCAGTCTTGGCTCTGCAGGACTTCCTTTAATTCCATTTCCATTAGTCACGGTGCAGTCAGCACGTCCTCAAATCCTCCAGCCTCGGCTTGTATATCGTCGACTCACTTCATGTGGTTCAGTTCTCTCCTCTTCAGTGAACTTTCATTCATACAGACTAGTGAGAACACGCCTGAGCTGACGTACTCGCTGTTTAGCAACACCGTGATGCACTCGTCTCCAGATGACCTCTGCCCTCAGGCTCAACATTCATTACGTGTGTTTGATACAACAGACGATGTGAAGGGAACAACCGCCAGTTAATGTAACACACACTCAGCAATGACATGAGCTCACAATGTTTATATTGGGTCTTTTTCTGTACGGGGTGATTTAAGGTTAGCTTCCTTTTTTAAGGTGGTGAATAAAATATAAACAATGAAAAGAAGAAGTTTACTGGTAGTTAATCAAAATGAAGATTTACAAAATCAGTGTTTGATTTGAAATGAACTTGAGCTACTTGTGTCCTGATGAAAGGATAAGCACTCAGTGAAGACACCCCTCATCCCAATGACCCCCCTATGACCCCATAATGACCCCATAATGACCCCCTATAACCCCACTAAGCCCGACTCATACTCACATAGCCTACCTTAGGAGTTGTCATAGAGACAAGACGGACATGCAGCGTTTTTCTTCTCAGCGCACAAACACTCCCAAGCGCACAGCCAGCGCTTTTCTGACCGGAAAAAAAACGTGAGGTGGACAATGGACCTTAGTCGCCACCGCAACCAAATCAGCATCGTCACCGTCAACAGACAGGCTGTGTTGATGCGAGCTCCAGGTAGTGACAATGCTAACACTACCTATCCTATGACATGGCCCCTTCACCCCCCACAACTCAACCGTGTAGGCAGAAAGAGCCAGGACAGCGCTTCAAATATGTCTATATTCCCAGAGATCCGGTGTGTTTGTAGAGTGTGTGGTTTAAAAACTCTGTGACAAAAAGGTCTCGCTCTGTAGGGATCCTTTCTGTAACGTTGTCACAACTGAAAGAACCACACCTGAGCCCCGAGACAGGTGGAACATCGAAGAAGAAGCTGCACAACTGAACGCATGGCCAGCTGACCACAGCCAGCTGGCCATGTCCATCGTCCTCCTTGTTTGTCACGTCTGATCACGCGGGTTTCTGTGAGATCTCGTGTGTGTGACATCGTTTCTACAAACAGCAGGTGTGTGGTCTCGGGGTCTGAGATGTCTAGTGTGTTCTCATGTCGGTGGTCTCCAACATTTTTTAACATCAATTAAGATTTGGAAATCGTCTGGTGTGAAGTCGGCCTTCAACATAAACGAAGGCAGCAAAGTGTCATGCTGAAAACAGAGCAGAAAACACTTTCTCTCTACATGTGCATGCAGAAAGACAGAAACCAGAGACAGAGAAGTGTCATTTCATTTGTCAGAGTTGGAAACAATAAATCTCCCAATATCGGCGTCTTCTCCTTTTGTTGCCGTGATATCAGAACATGTATCATATCACAGTTTAAAGTCTGAGGATCCTGACGGCCCTGTCTTTGAGTAAGATTGAGACGTGCTGTTTGGACCTCCAGGGGCTTTGAAATGTAAACAAAACACATTGTTGGCCGACAGTATGGGTGACATCACCGTTGTGTTTCCGAGTCTATGAAAAGAATGTGTAAAATGTGGATCAGCTGGACCGGCCGTCTCCGTCATCTGATTAGAGAAACGCTGCAGCAGTTAAGAATCTGAGCGTTTAGACGGCGAGTTTCAATATGTCGAAGATTTATGATCAGCAGCGTTTCTCTCACAGCCTGCAGCGTTCACTCGGGAAGAGCTTAAAGGCAGAGTCAGCAGCTTTGCTCCTTCAAAATAAAATACAGACTTCTCCTAAAGTAAAGCTGCTCCATCGTCCCTTCTGGGCCTCCGTACATGTGTGGTGGTGACTGTGTCTGCAGAGACTCTGTCCTCTGACTGGATTTTACTGTTCTGGTTTGTTCTGGTTGACTCGGGACGTTTCTGGGCGGAGCTGGTGTGTTTCCTCCAGCCAATGACAGCGCAGCAGGTGAGTTTAGGAGTTCATACAATTCAGTGATTGGACGCCATTCAAACCGTTGAATATGACGGACGTGGATGTAGCAGCAAAGAAGAGAAAATATAATCACAGTGAGGAGAAACACCAAGCGGATAAAGCTCGTTCTAAAACGAGGGTGAACCTTGTGTTGACGTGGAGTTGGTCTGCTACCTGTTGGACAGGCAGGTGACAAACACTGGCGGTTAGCTTGTGCTAGCGTGCGTTAGCTTGCAGTGTAGGTACAAGCAGTAAACGTACACACTACGTCCTGCAGTGAGTGGGCATGGCTTCAGGAGGAGGGGCCCAGTTTTACAGTTGTGTTTACAAACATTTCTACGGACTCCACCTTTAAACATGTTGTATTTCAAATTAAAAGCTCTGATAAAGGTTATATGCATGCAGTGTTTTCTGTAGTAGCAGTTACACCTGGCTCCTTCAAACATTAGTAGGTCACCGTCTTTAAACAGCACAGGATCATGACTGAGGTAAACAGAGCTGCAGCAGGTGTTGGATTTCTATAAAGCCTGTGTGAAGTCCAGAGAGGCAGACGTTGTTTATTTCTGTCCTCTCTCTCTCTGAACACGTCTCACCGTGCACACTGAGCAGGAGCCTGCAGCATGAGGAGCTCAGAGGTTTACCAGAAGATACTAATAATAAAGGCTGTCAAACAGTTAAACTTTTAATAACAATTAATCACTATATTTCAACAGTTAATCTCGATAAATCATATTTTTAATTGCATGTTTTTATTTCACTTTTAAAAATTGTTAGGCTTTTATTTTGTATTTTTGTCCTGTCTTAAGCTGAGTGTACTTTACTTGCTGCAATGCTTTTATTTTGAAATACAGTAAGGCCCTTCCTGTAGATGGAAGGTTAGGACAGGAAGTTAGGCACAAAAACAGGAAGTGGGTAGGGATCCCAAACTGACGTCAAACAGCTCAAAGGAGCGGTAACAAAGGTCAATGTGTGATGTCATAAGGTGGATATTACTTTAGATTCATCAGCTGAGCTGTCTGAGAGTTTGTTAAAGTGAGAGGAGACGAAGGAGTCCCATCGATGGCGGTCTCCATGCTGGAAATGCTGTCTCAGTCTAACTTTCAGTCAACCTAACGACAGGCTGAGAGCTGGAGCTGAGGCGGGTTTTAAGCCTCCTGACAAACCGTTACACCGCGCCCACCTGTCAATCAGGTCAGCTACATGCTTTATTGTGAATAACTCTTATCCTTCATCAAATCAAAACTGATGAGTCATGAAAACATTCACCCCCCCGTACAGTGTGTGCCGATTGAGACATGAGCTAATAGCACCTGTCTGTTTTTTTGAACCAGGCTGTAAACATGTTAATCTCTGCTGTAAAAACAGGCTTTTAGAATGTGTGTGTATGTGACTTCCTGTGCTTCTGCAGCCAGCCTCTAGTGGACACTCGAGGAACTGCAGGATTTTACACTTCAGCATCGTCTTAATTTTTCAACATCGGAGGATGCTGCTTGGTCCAAACAGCTTCACTGTCTCTCTGTTTACAGTCTGTGTTGTCTTGGATTAGATGTTTTTGTTACCTGCATCAGAATGTTCCCACCGTGTCCGTCTGAACGATGGGAAGATTTAAACAGAACATGTTGTAACGACGCCTGAAGCTGTTTTCACATCAGCGTCTTCATTTCAATCTCACAATAATTCCTAATCCACTAATCCCTCTCTCACAGGAGGAAGTTTGTTTCCCAGCATTCATAAAGTGATTCATACACACACACACACACACACACACACACACACACACACACACACACACACACACACACACACACACACACACAGTCCTGTCTGTCCTGAGCACACTGACTCCATCACTCACTCCACTCAGAGTCACAGGATTTAGATTTTCTGCTGGCCGAGCTCCTCGCCTCACACTGATCAGTTTGTGTGTTCGCTGTCGAGCTGAAGGGTCTCTGCTCTTCTTCTGAACTCAGTTTTCATATCAGTGAATTATGTGATCATTAAAGAAGGGTTCATGCAGCCACAAAGAGTTTTAGAAGGATTATTGTAATAACATACATTAAGACTTTAAGTATCTGTGGTCTTGTTCACAGTGAGGGTCAGATGGACGGTAAGAGTGCCGGCTTTGTACCGGACCGTCGTGGTCTCGATTTACCCGTCGAGCTCCGTAACCAACCCTCACCTGTGGTCATGAGCTTTGGGTCGTGAGCGGAAGAATAAGATCGTGGATACAAGCGGCTGCAACGAGTTTCCTCTGGAGGGTGTCTGGGCTCAGCCTTAGAGAGAGGGGGAGGAGCTTGGAGTAGTGCCGTTACTCCTTCACATCGAAAGGAGCCAGGTGATGTGGTTCAGGCATCTGATTAGGATCCACCTGGACGCCTCCCTTTGGAGGGATGCCGTACTGGGAGGAGACCCCGGGGTAGACCCAGAGTTTGCTGGGGGGATTTGAGTGAGGAGTTTCAGCAGATCGCAACAGTTTCAGCGTCCTTTCTCAGACAGCCTGATCTCTCAGCTCGGAGTTTAAGTTACAACGATTTAGAGAAAGAGGCTCACACCCTGGTACCTGTCGGACCTCATGAAACCATCACACAAACCTTTGCACTCAGCTCTCAGGACACACGGCTTCGGCCTGTCCTTAGACTTATAAAAAACGTTACTGTGAACCCTCTAATCTCATCACGCGTCTCATTTATAATGAAAAACGTCTCTTTACACTTCAAGACACATTCATGTAAAAATTCTCTGTGCGGTCTCTCCTGATGATGCTCCATTTATCACCTGACCACGAGGGGATCAGCTCCTCATTCACCCTGGCTCTGTGGGGGCCTCCTCTGTCTCATAAGAGAGATGTCAGAGACTTTACCTCCAGATGCTACATTCATGCAGAGACCTCTGTAGTTAAAGATGTCGTTGATGATCGTATTTATATATTTCAGCTGGATTTAAATAATTTAATGTTTTTGACCTCTGCTTTGTTTTCAGGCAACCAGACAAACTGCGTGTGGTTTGGATCCGGAGGAACAGACGTCACAGCACAAAGGTAAAGAAATGCTTTAGGGTTTTGTTTTGGTCTGGTGTTCATGAAGTGCTCTGCAGACGCTTAAGTACAACCTTCAGATATTGAACTTTCTTTTAATTTGTTCTGTTTCAGCTCCACGGCTGGCAGCCGGGGATTAAGAACCCGTACAGAGGCGTGGTGCTGTGGCAGGTTCCAGAGAGTTTAGACATCACTGTCACACTCTTTAAGGTACACAGAGACGTCCCCCAGTTTGTTTATTACTCAGTTTGCAGATAAGACATGCATTAGCATCTTTACTTGTCCGTCCACAGGAGCCGACTGCAGACGAGTTTGAGGACAAGGACTGGACCTTTGTCATCGAAAATGTGAGTCTGCTGAATGTTTGCTTTTCTAAATGTGTGTGAGACTGAAGGGGAAGCAGAGAGGACATCTGTAGAGAGACAGGAAATGTTGGGAGGAGAGAGAGAGCGGGGGGATGACATGCAGCAGAGGGCGGAAGCTGCATTCGAACCAACATCAGAAAATAATATTACAACCAATTTTGACAAACAAATCCACATTTCATGACACCCCGCTAGGCTATCAGCGTCCGAGGAAGCAGAGTTTTGAACATTGCAAAGTGAGAAAATGTAAACCTGTGGAGGGGGAAACATGACAAACATTTAGTGTCCCCAGAGGCGCTGCTTGTCAACAGGCAAGGCAGGCAACTGCTTGGGGCCCCAGAGGGCTGACAAAATTTACACTAAAGCAGCGACCCATAATGTGCACATTTTTCAATGACAGTAGAAAAACCTAAGATGGCCCCATCTGACAGCCTTCACTCTCATTGCCCTGCTGAAAGTTGGTTGGAGGGTCCCCCAGCTGATTTTAGCCTTGGGCCCCAACTGACTCTAGAATCGCCACTGAGTGTCCCCAAAGGGAAATGTGTCTGTGACTCCGTCCTGCAGGTACAAGAGGACTAAAGGAACGCTCTGTATTTTATTTTGAAAGACAAAGCTGCTGAGTGTCTTTAAGCTCTGTATTTTATTTTGAAGGAACAAGCTGCTGACTCTATCTTTAAGCTCTGTATTTTATTTTGAAAGACAAAGCTGCTTAGTGTCTTTAAGCTCTGTATTTTATTTTGAAGGAACAAGCTGCTGACTCTATCTTTAAGCTCTGTATTTTATTTTGAAGGAGCAAGCTGCTGACTGTCTTTAATAGGTTTTTTTTAATTTGTCGTCTGATTCTCTTCACCAGGAGACTAAAGGTCGCAGGAAGGTTTTGGCCTCGGCTGACGTGAACATGAAGAAGTTTGCGAGTGCGACGCCGGCTCAGTTCGACATCACCCTGAAGCTCAAACCGCTCTCGGTCAAAGTGATCGACGCCACGCTGAAACTCAACCTGTCCTGTGTGTTTCTCAAAGAGGGGAAAGCCACGTGAGTCGTCAGACCGCCGGTGGATTGTTCTTCTGATGGATCACAGATGTTACTTCATATTATTAAATGATTCCCTTTCTTCTCCCCACAGAGACGAGGACATGCAGAGCTTAGCGAGTCTCATGAGTATAAAAATGAACGACATCGGGAACATGGACGACTTCAATGACAGTGATGACGAAGGCGGCGGCGGCGGCGGCGGCGGCGAGGAGAAGAGGTCGAGCTTTGGGAGCGGACAGTCTCCTCATGTTACGGGTAAGAGAAGGAGGAGAGGGAGCGTCGTTAGCAGGAACAAAGCAGCCAATCACAGGAATCCCACATGGCCGCTCTACTTTTAGCAAAGAATGAATGACCTGTGCGTTGCAGCGTTCATGCCATGCCAGGTGTTTGATGTTGCGGCGTTGACACCATGACAGGTGTTTGATTTCAGAGGAGAGTCCACAAATCCTCTGTCCCCCTCTCACCCTGTGCCTTCCTCTTCTGTTCCCTTTTCACATCGTCTTTCTTTCTGCTCTTCGTCTTTCTCTTCATGTCAGCTTCTTCTGCAAACAGACTTCATGATCTGGCCTGGAGGCCCGTGGTCGGATCAGGACCCACAGGTAACTCTCCGCTCCCTCTACGACTCCAAAGTGACCTTTTAATAACACAAACATTTACGAGAGAGAGTCTGCAATTTCTGATTTAGTTGTTGTTTTTTACGTACTCCCTGAAGGCGTACGATTGTAGAAAAGTCGTGGCAGAATGTCGGCTCACTCTGAACGACTGAATCCATTACGACGCACAACCGTAGCTCACGATTTATGTCCTCACACTGTACGCGTTCAATCAGGACGGAGCGTTCACTACTGTCAGTAGAAAAGAACCACAGACGGAGGTTGAAGTAAGATATGTGTATTTATTATTCACGGCTCAAATACACACACCAGCAAAACGCTCTCTCTCTCTCTCTCTCTCTCTCGCTCTCGCTCTCGCTCTCGCTCTCGCTCTCGCTCTCTCTCGCTCTCTCTCTCTCACTCTCTCACTCAGCATCACAGATAATCAGGAGCTAGCTAGCAGCTATATCAGAAGAAATAGTCTCTGTCAGCTGGAGGTCTGCAGATATTTCCTGCCAACGTTTCTTTCGTGATCGGAGGGGGAAGACTGATTGCCATGGTGATTTCTGACACCGTCTGTCAGTTTGTGCAGCTGTAATCAGTAAAAGGAAAAGTCCTGAAGTTGGGGAATGATCTTGTGTCTTTGCTCTCTCTGTGTGGGTGTGAGCAGTCATACTACCAAAATATCAAACATGTCCGAAAGCAGCTGATCGAACCGTGATCGCCCGTTGTGTTTGGTTTACACTGCACGACTTATGACGTCATAAAAAGTACTGTACACCCTGCTTAAGAGGAAAAAATAGAAAAACTAGTTTCTGATGCCGACCTGAAACTATCCCGTGCTCACCAGCAAATACTGTGCTCACATGAGAACGTTTCTCACCATCACAGATTTTATCTGTCCTTTGTTTTCTCCATGAGCCAGAGATATTCAAAAATGCATCACCCAAACACTGCTCAGTTCTCTTCTTATATAGGCTGCAAAACCTCATTCTTACATTTCAACTTTCATTCTGTATTCATTCTTTTCATTCTGTATTTCACATCTGCACCTCCATTTACTCTTTGGTTCTCTCCTCCTCCTCCTCCTCCTCCTCCTCCTCCTGATCCTCATCCTTGTCCTCCTCCTCCTCCTCCTCCTCCTCCTCCTCCTCCTCCTCCTCCTCCTCCTCCTGCTCTCCATGCATCCCTCCATCTCATCCAGTCACCTCAGAGATGGACTGGAAAACCTCCTCCCCCATCTCAGTCCCATCTTGTCCTCCTCTGCCTGAGCCCCCCTTCTCCTCTGTCCCCTCCTGTTTACACTCTCACTCCCCGACCTCCACCCAGCAGGCTCGGCCCTCCATCTACGCCTACTCACTGCCCGCCTTCACCCGAGCTCACCCTCCCGCTCTCCCCAAAATCTTCCAGCCAGGTGCCGGATCAGGTATCGAGCAACAAATGTCTTTATTCTGTGTGGTGTCTCCCAAGTCGGATTATTTAACGGATTTGTCTTTTTAAACAAAAAGTTGGAAAATGAAAAGACATCATTTCAAAGAACTCAGATCTAAAAACAAGCCGTTAATAACAGACTAGACGAGAGGCAGACAAACCTGTAAAGTCTGTTAAATGAATGCCAATGCATGCATTCTTTCTAATGTCCAGCAGGGGGAAACTCCCCTGGTCAGTGCAGCTGTTTTTATACTTTAAAAGAGATTCAGTGATGGCGTAATATTTTAGTCCCAGTCTGTGGTTTCATATCACTTTACAACATTGCAGAAGCAAGGCTTAAATCATCTGTAGAAAACCTTCTGCCTCATTGGTGTGCATTTTCATATTTGAGGCACTTTGCATTTAACCCTTTAAGGTTCAATATGAGCATCTGGAGGGATTATGAGCGGATTGTAATTTATGAGGGGATCAATGCCCAAACCTCCTGTGTTGAAAAATGAAGCCGATGCTGAAGTGTAAAATCCTGCAGTTCCTTGAGTTTCCACTAGAGGCTGGCTGCAGAAGCACAGGAAGTCACATACACACCCATTCAAAAAGCCTGTTTTTACAGCAGAGATTAACATGTTTACAGCCTGGTCCAAAAAAACAAATGGGTCTGATTAGCTCATGTCTTGATCGACACACACTGTACGGGGGGGGTGAATGTTTTGATGACTCATCAGTTTTGATTTGATGAAGGATAAGAGTTATTCACAATAAGGCGTGTAGCTGACCTGATTGACAGGTGGGCGCGATGTAACGGTTTGTCAGGAGGCTTAAAACCCACCTCAGCTCCAGATCTTAGCCTGTTGTTAGGTTGACTGAAAGTTAGACTGAGACAGCATTTCCAGCATGGAGACCACCATCGATGGGACTCCAGCTCCCCCTGGAGGAACAGACGGGAGACGTCACTCAGGCTGTGTCCAGTAATATTTATAGTGTATTGCCTGAAAGTGTTCATGCACACTGTTTTAAAATCTCAAATATTTTGGTGTAGATCTGTATTCAGAATAGGATGATAACTCATTCATTTTCTGCACAAAGTTTTACACTGACTAACGTCAGAGAGGTGATAACATGCCGTTTGGTTGGATGTTATCATTCTGTAAATGTTCACTGTTACTACCCTGCTCCTCTTTCTTCTCCTTTATTTTTATCCACTTTAAGTTTTTTCTCCTTCATCTCTTCAGCTCCTCGGAGGCCTCACAGCTTCCACTGTGACTCCTCTCCAGCTGAAGCTTTGGAGGCCACAGCTTTCTCCTCCATCACTCCTTCTTCTAAAGCCCTCTCCAGCTCCTCCCTGTCCTCTGCACCCTCTGATCCATCCCTATTTCCTCTCCCTGTGTTTGATACCTCACAGACAGGTAGGACACATCAACAGGTTAACGCTGCATTTAGTTGAAAAGACTGAAATAACAGACTTAAAGATCCAGTCAGTAAGATGTATAGAGACTGAAATGATAAAGTGACCTTACTATATGATCAGACATTAAGGAAACATGTTATGTTGAAGTGCTGGCTTCTCTGACAACAATGCAGCAGCCAGTATGTCCTCCTTCTAACTTCAGATTCTGCTCCTGAACGCTTTGGATTTTTATTTATTCTCTCGTCTTCTTCTCTCAGCCTGGAGTGCACAGAGCATGCCCTCCTCTTCCTCTGTCTCCTCCTCATCTTCAGCTCCCCTCAGCACCTTCGCTCTTTTACCTCCACCTCCTCCTACTCTCCGACAGCCCAAAACTCGCCTCTCCTCTGCGGGGGAGTCAGGCTCTGTCCTCACCCGTCCCACCAGTCTGCCGTCTGCACCCGAGACAGGTACAGAGAGGAGGAGGAGCTTCATCCTGTCACACACTTATTCATACACCTGTAACTGCGCCTCACCTGTATTTCTCCCTCTTGCTCCCCCCCCCCCCCGTCCTCTTCCTCCTCCTGCTCCTCCTCTCCCCCCCTCCTCTTCCTCAGCCTCCTGGCAGAATGAATGGAGGCCTCCTAAATCCCAGGCCCCGTTAGCCCAGCCGGTTCACTCTCCCAAGTTTCTGCGTCTCTCTGCGAGTGATCCCGTTCAGCCTGCAGTGCTGCAAAAAAAGCAGAGACTCGAGACGCCATGTAATGCTGCTCCACCATTCACCTGATGTTCTCACCTTCCCTAAAGCTCGCCTTAAACCTGTCATATATTTGATCTTTTCCTATCTACACTCACCGCCTCCTCTTCTAACATTTCAGTCACTAATCCATTGTTTTGATTTATCCTCTGATTCTGCATGTTTGATTCCATTTAGTATTCGCTGCATGTTTTAAAAAAGTGTGGCGGCACTGAGGTCATCAAAATGTTGATACTTTTAGAGTTTTAATACGATACCATCGCTGTTATTTTGATGATCAGTTGCATTGCTTTAAAAAAATACTTCTATATCATCAGACGTGTGTAGGAGAGGACTGAAACCATCAGATACTCCTGCTCACTCTCTAAATTCTCCCATGTTGTGTTTTTGCAGATCTTGTGCCGTATGTGCTGTGTTGTTTTGCATGGTGTCTCTTCCACCCTGTTTTTATTCACCTTCTGAGCTAGATACATCTGTTTTGAGCCGCAATTTCTCCTTCATTTAGAATGTCACTGAGGCGTAATGGGGGAGCAACCTGACCCCTCCTCTGTACCGTCTTCAGAGGTGTTACAGAGGAGAGACGGGATCAGCTGAGCCAGTGGGGGAGAACAGCGCTGTGTGTGTGTATGCATGTCTGACTGTGTGTGTATGTGGAGCTCCTGCTGTGCTTACGCAACACTGAAACGCAATGTGACCTCAGAGACTGGGACGCCAATATTACGCCGCCGTAGAATCAATCAATATGAACGTACAAAGACGTGATGACGGCAGAGCTTAGTAACGGTACTTTGCAGTAAAAGCAGTCTGAAAAGGGCTCCTGAAAATGTCTGCTGTCTGAGTTTGTAAAGCCTGCATTAGTTTAAAATCTTTCATATTTCCCGTCCATTCACTTTCTTCTCTGTCTTCTTCTTCCTCCCATCATCCCTCGCTCCTTTACCCCATCATTTCCTGTCGCTCAGCTTCGTTCTCTCTGTCCACCGCTCACTCTGTGGAGCAGAAACTAGATGGAAAGTCTGAGTTCGTCCCCTCATGGAGACCCCATGTCACCCCAACTGTTGAGGCTCCCTCACACTCTTCTTTAAGTCCTTATTCTGTTCTCTGTGGGCCTTCGGCTCCTCTTCCTCCTCCTCCTCCACCTCTTCAGACTCATATTTTCCAAACTGCCTCAGCCTTCCCCTGTGACACTGATGCAGGTACAGGATCCAAAAGGACCATCCAAGATTATACATCATTGATGTATCGTGTTTACTCTCTCTCTCATATTTTCCTGTTTCTTTTTAGAATTTAAGAGACAGCTGAGCACGCTGAGTGAAGAGGACAACCAGAGTACAATACCAACAAGTGAGCATGATGAGAAACCAAGGCAGCAGTGATACAGCAGCTTTATACAGTGAACACAAGGCTAACTTTACATTTCTATTTGTTGTTTAGCCTCTGATCCTCGACCCCCTGCAGGCCGGAGGTCAGAGCCGTTCAGGGCCTCAGAACGGAAAAGAGATGCACATTTTGGATACGAGGTCGTGAGAGCATCAGCACGGTGAGTTCATCACTTCTACGAGGTTTGATTGTTCTTAAGGATTGGCGTGGCATGGCTGTGAAACAAACCCCCCACTAAGATACACTAACACTTTTAACCATTGGTTGGTTTCAAATAAATGTAATGAGCTCAAAGTGAGTATGCATCAAATGTGTGTTAATTTAATCAATTAAAGCAAAAAACTAGAGAACTCTTTGCAACCTTATAGTCACTGTAAGAAATTAAAATGTTTCCCCAGTAAGATTCGCCATGATCGGAAAAAAAAAAAAATTCACGTCTATTTAAACGTTCAATAAACATGGAGCCTGAGTGATGTCACCCTTTGGTGTCTGAAGGGCTGTTTCGCAAGCCTTATCCATGGTGGTCGCCATATTGGAAATGCTGACTCTTATCAAACCTTCATTCATTTTAACGACAGGCACAGAGCTGTCAAATCGGCCACGCCCCTAATTACACAAAACTCGTGTTCTGCATAAAATAAAAACTGGTGAATTATCAAAAGATAAACTTCTGTACTGTGTGTGCTGATAAAGACATAATCAGAACAAACATTATTTTTTCAACCCGGCTGTAAACATGTTAATTTCTGCTGTCAAAACTGACATTCAGAGGTTGGTAATGCAGGTTCACATTTCTTACTACAGAAATGAAAATCAAATTAAGCTCTCCAGAGTCAGGGCACTGGTAGCCTAGCGTTTAGTGCATGCACCCCATGTACACAGGCTTAAGTCCTTGAGAGCAGACGGCCCGGGTTCAAATTCGACCTGTGGCTTCTTCTTTCCTGCATGTCGTTCCCCTCTCTGTCTCTCTCTGGTTTCAGACTCTATCCACTGTGCCATCTCGGGAATAAAGGCATGAAAAGCCCACCACCAAGATATCCAAAGACTTTGAAAAAACCTGAGTTTATTTTAAAAATCTGGTGCAAACTTTGTGCCTCTGTATTGCAGCTTCCTGTGCTTGCTACCCTAAAGCTATGGTTTCCTATGGCAATTTGGTGTCATATTTCTTTTTGAGCTGTGAAAGGAATTGCTCAACATCTGTTTAAAATGATTCTTTTACTTTGAAGGCATCTTGTTCAAAGTCATATTATTGTGTTTGATCTGGTTTATGTAGAGTATTTATTAAAAAGCTGCTGCTTGGCAAGACCGAGTCATTACTACTGTGGTTTATCACATAATGCTTGTTTGGTTGGCTACACTGTATGGTGTGAAACTTCTGTTGTGTATGGAACTTTTTAGTTCTCATTGCTCATTTGCTTGTGTGGTGTTAAGGTTACTTGGATATGGGCTGCATTAGGACCTGTGTCCACCAAATCATTGTTTCCCAGTTGAAAACGCTAGGGGTTCTTTTGAATCAGCCTGCTTTGGAGGTGCAGCCATTTTTCAGCTAATAGGCTTCAGTTGCATCTGTTTGCTATATTCAATCGTAAACATGGTAGAGAACTTGTTGCAGATCTTGTTCTGAATGAAGGGAAGGCTAAGGCAGGTACTTAGAGAGGAAGGACCTGCAAAACTATTTCAGCTGCTTAATGTTGTTTTTGTTCAGAACTTGTTCATGTAGATGTGACAGTTGGTCTTTCTGGCATTTGTCCTACCCTCTCATGAACTGTGGTTGGACCATTGAAAAAGGCGATAGTAGACGAGTTTACCAAAAGTGAGCACAGAAGGGAGGCTGGTGTTTGTATCGTCATTTAAATACAAGGCCCCCTGCCATTGCAAAGAATTAAAAAAATAAGTTGACTTCCAGAAACAATACGCTTTGGTGGACACACAGCCTAACTGCACTGGAGTGAATCCTTGAGTCTTAACAAATCTTCATTTGTTTGTCCTTCAGGCCTGAGAGTATGGCCTCACTTTTACCCCCAAACCCCACAACACCCTCAGCCCCAGGGGTTAAGTATTTTGAGATGCCTAAGACACAGATGGATCAGACAGAATCAAGGCCAACAAGGACATTCCCAATCGTCCAGCCGACAGTTCCTCCCTTTCACTTCACTTCTTCAACTATGCGAAACCCTGATCTCCAAGATCACACATCTGCCTCGGACAAGGAGCTCTCACATAAATCAAGAGGTCATCAGTCCAAGATGTCCATTCAGTTAGTGAATACGATAGTCCAACCAGAGCCCGTTGAACATACACCAGTTTCTCCTACCAAACTACAACCTACTTCCAGATCTCTCCAGGGACCTTTGTTGCATTTGCCTAAAACTGCTGCAATTTCTGACACAAAAACAGTTTCAAGGATAGGAGTGGGCCAGAACAAAGAATCTGCAACTATGGACGATGGGTAAGTTTAGTGTGGTTAGTTAAATCCCAACTCTTTAGAACTTAATGCAACAAGTTTGTATCAATGTTTAGACTTGGGGTACCAAAGTCAATCATGATAAATAAATTAGTTTTTGCTCATTCATTTTCAAACATTTCTAAAGCACATGAGTCTTACTGTTCTGACATCAATCTTTGGTGTACTCCTTCAGAAATGAGAACAGTTCATCTCGTCCCAGAGATGCCAATTCTGCTTTTCTGCCAATGGTGATGAACACAAAAACTGAAGTTCAGTTTGGACAACAGTCCATTGTGAAAACCCCACAGAGTGAAAAGCCCCAAGGCGACACTCAAGAAATTTGCCCTACTATTCCAATACTCAGTATCGAAGAGCAAACACTGTGCAGCACATCTGCCTCTGACCAAGCCCCTCCAAGACTGGACGCTCATCTAAGGTATTCCTCAGTACAGAAGACCATGTCTGACCATTCATCAGAAGTGAGAGAAGGAGCTAAAGTGAAAGTTGAATTGTCTGTCACAAAAAGTGTTGATATGCATGGTTCAGATCAAGAACATTGTTTGGAAAAAGAGAGAACTGGAAATGCATCCTGGTCTTTTGATAAGAAACAATTGTGTGAAAGGGATGGGAGAATTACACAGGAACTTGTGTTACCAAGCTCTGCAGTCAGCATAGAGGAAAAGTGTGCATACAAATCTAAGATGGAACTTGGTCAGTTGTCTCCAAGAGGGAGAGCTGTTTCTCAATTACCTTCCACTGTAAAGCCTGAAACTCAGGTCGAAGGAACCGTCAGAGTACAGAGTATGATTACGTTTCAGTCAAGTTGCCCACGATTTTCTAAGATTCCTGGTGTTCCATCATTCGATGAATCTCAACTTTTAGATTGGCCTACCAAATGGAGCTCACCTTTTCAAATTTTACCAAGCAAGAGATTTCCTTTACTCCTGAAATCAGGTTATTTTACTTCACTTTATACAGGTGGAAAAGAAATTGCTAAAATGGTTGACTTAACCCCATCCTGCTCCAGGACTGCCAGTATTCCTGGATTTCCTTCTGCTTTGAAGCGCGAGCCAAACATGACCTACCTTTTACCTACATGTCCCAGAATTTGTAAAATTCCGGGATTAGCTTCTTCTGAAACAGTGATGGGCTATGACATGAGTGTTTGGGACAGGTGTTCTCTGTGGAAGTTACCGTTGCAGACAAAAGAATTTGTTTTGGACATGTCTTGTATTGAGGCGCTGGTAGGCAGTGATCCTAATATCATTAAAGCCATGGTTTCCATGTTGCCAACGTGTTCTACAAAGGTCAGGGTGCCAGGGTTTCCTTCTGTGCCACTGCAGGAGGCTCCAAGTACTCCGAGTATGGCAAGTCTTCTCCCTACATGCCCCAAACAGACAACAATTGCAGGTATGCCGTTTAAAGAAGTTGTTATGGCAAATTATGACGGCTGGCATTTTGCAGGGAAATTAATCACAGATAGACAAGTTGAAAAGTCATACCGGGACAAAGAACATATAAAACAAATGGTGGATATGATGTCATCTTCTCCCTTGAAGGCAACCATTCCTAGTTTTACCCCCCAAAGAGAAATATTCTGTTCAGTAGCAATGTCATCCTCGTGTCCTGTGAGAACTTGCATTTGGGGGATTCCCACAAGACCCCAGAAAGTGATACCCAGCATTGTAAGTCTGATGCCTATGTGTCCTAAACAGTCCAAAACTCCCGGTTTGCCATCACATGACCAAAACTTGTCAAATGACATAGATTGGCCTGCCATAGGAAAATTCATCAATAAGAAACCAGAAAAGAAAACACAAGCCTACATTGTTCAGTGGATACCAAAAGCCACAGGAACCGTCCACAATATGGTAGATATGTTGTTAACCTGCCCACAAAAAGCCCAAGTTTGTGGCATACCCTCTGCTCCACAAAAAGGGCCCAGTATGGTAAATATAATTCCCTCGTTCCCCAAGCATAGTGGAGTCCCAGGTTTACCTTCAAAGATTGACTTAAAACTTTGCAATGAATGGTTTTCTTTTAAAAGTTTGCAGTTGGAAAACCAATTTATAAAAAGGAAAGTGGAGTCCCTGACTACAGGTCTGTCATTTGATAAGAAGTCTGCTGAAATGATGAATGCGTTATCACCCTCCTGCCCTGATATTTCTAGTGTGCCTGGGTTTCCTTCTCTTTTGACAACCCCATTAGCTGATGATCCAGCTATAATGATCGTAACGCCATGTTGTACCAAGGAATCAAGAGTTCCTGGATTACCACTTAGACACAGGACCTTATTGCCCCACTGCCCTCACACAGCATGTTTGAGTGGCTTTCCATCAGAACTATGTCAGATGTTGGAACATTTACCAAGTATGGTCACCCTGCTGCCTACGTGTCCAAGACAATCTAGGGTTTGTGGAATAGCTTCCAGATTCCACAATGACTCTGATGAAGCAGAATGGAGTGATTGGAATGAGTGGCCATTTACAAATCAAAGGAGACTGCCACTAGTACATGACCTGATGAAGACATATTTAAAAGAAAAGGTACTGGTTAGAATTATGATTTCCATGTTGCCGCCCTGTCCCAAACACTCTCTTATTCATGGAATACCCTCAAAGGTAGAACAGAGACCAGTGAAGTCTTTGTTGAAAGAGGCTCCCAGCATGTTGAAATATTTTGCTAGTTTCCCAGAACACAGTAAAATCCCAGGTTTACCTGCAAAGAATAAGGGAAAAGAATATGATTGCTGGAATTTAGAAGGGATTGTAATTTGGGAAAAACCAGTTCACAGAAGGTATGTAGTTATTCAGCAAGATTTCACTGTTCAGGAAATGTCGATTAGGGAGATAGAAATAATGTTGAGCATGCTTCCATCATGTCCAAGACAAGCCCTAAACCCTGGATTTCCATCTGCTCCACGACCCCAAGATGGTGACGCCATCATGGACAAAAATCCAGTCATGGCACAGTTGCTGCCATGTTGCCCAACACAGCCAAGTGTTATTGGTTTGCCTTCCAGAGTGTCATTTGATTCTGAACCCAAAGAAATGAGTTGGCCAGAGGCAATTGCTAAACATGGTGCTCCTCAGAAAGATAAAATGAAGGAATTCTCTTGTCCAAACATTTCTCTCAGTACTGGCCCCTCATCGTTGACACCATCGGCTGTAGAGTGGCTTGCAAGTATGGTGCATATTGTACCGTCTTTCCCAGAGGAAGCTTCTGTTTATGGGGCTCCATCGTTACACCATTCAGGACAGGTTTGCTCAGACAAATCACCTCCTTCACTAAAGTATGGAACAAAAGCAGTTGAAAAGGAAAGAGAAAACCTGACAGGTCAACAGCTGTCAAATTCAGCAAGCCTACTGAATCAGCCATCCTCTAGAGTTATTCAAATTGGGATGTTATTGGATGAAGCTAGCCCAATCACCTTAGATCTTGACACAAAGAAAGTACCATTTGATGTCTGCTCATCTTCGGAGATGCATAGAGATGAACAGGCCTCATGGATACCGATTGAAGCTGAAGAAACAGCAGTTCTAGAAAAAGGGTGAGTGAGTTGGAGAGTTTGAGTTTTCTCTGCATTGTCAGAGGTGAAGTTTTTTTTAAATGCTTTTCAACTCTGTTTCAGAAACTTGCATTGCAGTTTGTGGCACTCAGTCCCGGACATGCCACTAATCTTGAGTGTTAGGAAGAGGTGGGTTGTTTAATTTGCACACTGATGCATTTTCATAAATAATGCATTTGCATCTAACTGACTAATTTATGGCACCATTTGCATTTTTAGTGTGTGCCATACTTAGCGTATACTGGAGTTATTTTGTGGATGACCAAATTTGAACAGGTTTTATCACTAATGCTTGGCCGTTTCTCTGCCTGTTGGGTCAAAAGGATTCTCCAGAAATATATTTATCATTGTACGAGAAGGGATATACGCAGTCTGCTGTTGTCACTGTGGAGAACAATGGTTTCACACTTTGTCAGTGGAGTTGTGTAATGTCTCTGTACTGCATACATTATAATATACTGTATGCTATGACACTGTGGATTAAGTGTGACAGAGGGTAGTACCTTTGTTCTGTGTTTGTCAATTTGAGCTAAGTGTAATGAAGTGTTGCATGATTCTATTTATAATGTCCTCTTAAGGTAGCATCATTTCTTGCTCATAGTTCAATGGTGGTGCTTCTGCTACTGAATCAAAAGGGTTACCATAGAGAAACAAAACACCTGAAATACACAACCACAAGTCAGTCTGGAAATCCAAGAGTATTAATAAATAATTAAAAATTGTAATAAGGAACCAATACTCAAAGATTCTTAATGCAGTCTGACCACTACACAAACACTCATTATAAAAGTCAAACATTAAAACATGTCTTTACATATATATCTGGAAGTATTAACTTGGAAAGAAACATTTGATTTTCAGAGAAGTTCTTTGTACAGCCAAAAATTTTGAGCAGTACCCAAGGAGAAAGTTTTCTCTTTAAAATGTTCTTTAACCAAGAAACAATACTGGTTTTACAGCAGTTTTAGTAAACCTTGGTAAAGAATATAGTGTGATGTTGTGTTTGCAGGAGTGCACGTTATTGGCATTAGTAGTGGTTTATTCTTATACTGACTGAAGAAAGTTTGGTGTGAAAAGCTTTTGTTGAAATTGCATGGATTTGCATTTCATTGCATGTGGAAATTATTTTGTGGAGCAAAGATAATCTTTCTAATTGAAGTACACTGCACATGCTTTCTAAAGAATTTGGCTGTAGGTATTTGGAATTGCAGTGGTAACTATGGGAACATGTCGCCAATATTAAAATTTTTTTGGTATTTTATAAGTAAACACTGGGTATAACTTTGTATTTACCTCCTTTTTAGACCTGTTGCTGATATGGCAGAACTCCCATCCCACACCCAAATAAATAACACTGTGCAGCAGTTACAAGAATACCCCACCAACAGAACCACAGTGTGGGAGGAGCTACCTAAGGCAACACCAGTAAAATATCCTACAGACAAGTCTATACTATGGGAGGAGCTACCAAAGGTGTCTATAGAGTTAAACAAATCAGTGGAGGGAATTAAAACTTTAAAAGAAATGGTCAGGATGCTCCCACCGTTATCTGATGCTGCAATAACTTCGGGTCAACCTGCAATGTCAGAAAAAACGGATGAAATAAACACGAAGACTGAAGCTGGAATGGCAGATCTGTTGCCTGAATGCCCAAATGAATGCCCAACATTCATGGACAGTGAATTGAGCTGGGATAAGAGCAGGAATAAGCCAATAAAGGATAACGAAGTTAAAGATGCTCTTTGTTTCAAAGGACATGTAGATCTAGTGGAACATGAAATGGATAAAAATAAATTCTTATCGAGTGAACAACTTGTTTCATACAATGCAAACACTTTGTTTTATCAGTCCACTTTTTCGGACATCTGTCCCAGTTTGACAAACATCCCTGGCATGCCATCGAAATTATCAGTAAAAAAAGACAATCAATTGTTTATAGATCAAAAGCCGATCTGGGAGAAGCAATCAAATAATAAGGAAGTTTTACAGCTTTGTGCATCAAAAGACGATGAAAAGAACAAGAAGGAAATGGTTTTACTGGTACCATCTTGTCCCAGTGAAGCCAGAAATCCAGGGTTCCCATCTGTACCACAAAACAGTCAAGGGCCAAGTATGTTTTATTTGAGTCCTTGTTGTCCGACTGTATCTGTTATACCTGGTTCACCATCTATTTGTGAAGCCAATATCAGATCATGGGAATCACAGCAGGAACCATTTTTAGAGAGGAAATTGCAAAGCGAACCTGCTGTCATGACAGTGTCACTAAGGGAGAAGAATAATGAATGTAAACCAATGGGAGTTTTGGTAGGGACTTGCCCAAAACATTCTTGCATAACAGGCATCCCCTCGATCCCCCAAACTCCTGTATCACATCTGGAATCAGGTATGATGAGCCTTTTGAGCCCTTGTCCTAAAACTTCTGAACCTGAAGCCAATATAATGGAAAACATGGTCAGTCTATTAAACTTGTGCTCAAAAATGTCACAAATACCAGGATTCCCATCTTCTGATAACTCAAGAGAGTGGACATCCAACAGGGAGCAACTATGTGCACCAAGAAGACAAGGAAGGCAGTTGTCATTTATTGGCAAATGTCAAAGAGATAAGACAGCAATAAAAGCAATGGTGTCTCTTGTACCATCCTGTCCAAAAGAAGCACGGACATCAGGATTTCCTTCTTGTCCAAATCCCAAAACTGTTTATTTTGGACCAAGTATTATCAGTCTTTTTACAATGTGCTCCCAAGTTTCCAAAATATCTGGATTCCCATCAGTTGATTTGGATAATAGTCTGAGATGGGTGACAGAAAAAGATTCTTTGCTGAAAAAGAAACCAAAGACAGGGATCATATTTGACACATTAAATGATAACAAAAAGATAATGAGGAATATGATTTCCTGCGTCCCATCCTGTCCTAAAGTGTCAAGTATCCCTGGTTTCCCATCTATTCCAAATCCCCAAAATGTTTATTATGGCCTTAGTGTTGTCAGCCTGCTTCTTTTGTGCCCTCTAACTTCTCACATCCCTGGATTTTCATCAGTTGAAGAGAAAAAGCAAGAGGGATGGGCTGCTGAACTTGGTTCAATTGTGCACAGACCACAAAAGAAAATTCAGTTTAGTATTTACAACTGGCCAATGAGCATAGACAAACCAAACACAATGTTTTCATTGGTTCCTTCTTGCCCAAGAGCGTCACAAATTACAGGCATCCCATCTGTCCCCCGATACAATATGCTGAGTCTTGTACCTGTTTGCCCCAAAGTATCCAGCTTTTCTGGATTATCATCCTTCGAAGGTGCCTCAGAACTCCACTGGCTTTTTGATCCACACAGTTGTTGTGCTAAGCCATCGAAGGAGACAGTTTTTATGATACACAGTTTTGATCAAGACTTAAAAACTGTGAAGAAAATGTTGGCCTTTGCACCATCTTGCCCAGAAGCTTCCAGGATCCCTGGGTTTCCCTCTGCACCTCAAACTAAATCCAAGGTTGAACCCAATATGATAAGTTTTGTACCTTGCTGCTCCAGCGCATCGAATCTTCGAGGATTTGCATCCATGACAACAATCCCAAGCACATGGTTACTACATGGAACGGAAACAATCTCAATGAAGCATCAAGAGAAGAGGGCAGAAATGCTTGTGCCACACTTTAGACAGGACCAGGTTTATTATTATAACCTAAAAAGCATGGTGACATTAGTGACATCCTGCCCAAAAGAGGCCAGAGTAAATGGCTTGCCCTCTGCTCAAGTGTTAAACAGACCACCAAACATCGTCAGCTTATACACAACTGCTCCATGTGTTTCATGCATTCAAGGTTTCCCATCAGCAAGGATGCTTAGCTATGAAAGTACAGATAAACAAACTCAGCTAACACACAGCAAGTCCCTGTATGAGAAACTGAAGATTGAGAGGATTTCTCTTTTTGATAACATTGGAGCAAAACTTGAACATGGACAAGAAGAACTGAAGTACATGGTAGCAATGGCTCCTTCATGTCCACATTTGACTGGGAGTCCCGGATTTCCCAGCATTTCACAACTGATTCCATCTCAGAAAGAAACAATGACCAACCCACTCCCTTGTTCTTCTGAGGAGCATTCATGTCAAGAACTGCCTCATGCAAAGTCGACACAGTCAAATCTCAAAGATGCAAGAAGTGATAGTGTTCCTTCTACACACAGCAAAGCTCTTGCATACGGTGAGACAGTGTTAAGATTTAAGATTTATGTATTCATCTTTCTTTACCTTGTTTCTATTTGTGTATTTTACTATATTTGCTTCTATGACAGAGGGCAAATTTGAAGGTGAAGCAACGCTAAACGTAGACCTTTGTGTAGATGACGGGTAAGTGGAAGAGCCTGTTGCTTTAGCATTGTTTGCTGTGAGAGTGACCAGTGTAGTGCTTGCCTACCATTGGACTGTTTGGACCAATGAACAGTAGCCTTTGAAACTTGACAATACTTTACAACGCAAATCTTTGAATCCCTTTGGAAGGCTGATTATTAAACTTTTTATTGCATGGCTGTGTGACTGGTTTAAATCACATTGAAATCCTTTATATTTGGGTTCTCAGCAAACCCCAAGAAGAGAGGAAAGCAAAAGATGAAGCCCAAACACCGATTAAGCCGCTGCATGCATCAGAGCCGGTGAGAGTGTTGGGTTGGGAAGTATTGGAGGCAGAGGGAACACTGACAGAAAAACAGGCATCTTCTTTGGCGGCAAAAGAGGAAGACAGCTCAGGATTAGTAAAGGCTATTGTAGGTGTTTTCCACAAAGGGTAAGTGACCTTGATCTCAAATAAATGTTGTGAAGCATGCAACAGTGCATCATTTATTAGAGTCCGTTTGTCATGGTTCATCATTTGTGTCAATGTTTGGCATCATGTAAAAACTGGACTTCATTTGCATGAGAAGTGATTCTAATAGTCACTGATTTCCTCAATCAGCTACATATCCACTAAAACCATTGTTTCTGCATGGTTCCATGTCTCACAGTTATGAAACAGTAGCATCTATTTTGGGGCCATCTACCTCTACTGTAGCTGAAGTGGATCACCAACACAAGGCTGTCCCCTCGGTTGATCTAAAAGATACAACACTGACTCCATCAGATGTGTTTCTTCCTGAATGCACAGACAGCGGTACTCCGATAGAGAAAATAGAGGCCCCGTTTGAAGACAATCAAAACATTGAAAATCCAACAATTGCCGAGTCATACATGTTGGACTTGGAAGATGATCAGTCTGCATCTCTGTTACCAATCACTGACAACGATGATGGATTTTCGAAAAACGCAAGCATGAAGAAATGGCCCCCGCTGACGGAGGCAGATATCACTGAAATCTCAAAGGACGATGATGAACAAGTAGAGGAACAAGACATCAGTATTGATCAAACAACAGAGAATTCCCTGACAGAGCAGGATTCTGTTCAAAAATCAAGAGACATTGAAAGTTTGTTAGTAAGGCAGCAGACTGAGACAGAACAGCCTGACGTTAAAACAGTGTCACAGCTGGATGAAGGGTGAGTGCTGGAGTACATTGACCCGGTGTTTGGTTGCATGGTGTGGAAGTGTACATGTCCCTCATTCTTGATGATAACTTGTTTTGCTTTTGAGCTTTACTACTCTGAAGGTTGTGATGGTTATTTATTTGTAATAGCTGTAAGGTATTGCGATGTGGAGTGGTTATATTGTTGTTTTGAACCGGGGTTAACTTTGTCACCGTATCCTTGATGTGCTGCTTTGTTGTTCATGTGAGAGTCTGCATGAGAAAAGTCAAGAAGACAGTTTGAAATGTATGGTTTTGTTTTGCGTATGCAATATGCTGAGTTGCTGTCTTGTTGGTTGAGAAGAAGTTGGTTGAAGATATGGTGCATGGTATAACTATATGACAAAGCAAAAAAAGATCCAATTCTGAAGCTTTTCATTTCTTTTTCTTAAGCACCCAACAAACGAGCATGGAAGAAATTGTTGCCACACCCCTGCAGCCCTCATCAAATGATTCACTGGCAGTTCCTGATGTACATAGGGAGGTACTCATGGAGAAAACTGCTGATTTGAAGGACATTAGTCCAGTTGGACCACAAGCTGACATAGTTGTCCCAAAGCGAGGCAGAAGACCAAAGAGAAAAGTGCAAGAACCTTCACAGAAATGTAATGATCAAGAAAGACACACTGCTCCAGTACGACCACTCAGAAGGAAGGATAGTTTAACACCAGACCGGAAACAAAACACTAACAGCGTCTTGGGCAAGAATATCCCTGAAGTTATTCCTTTGGAGGCTGTGAGGAAAGATGCTTCTGCTGAGACAGTTGCCACACAATCAGCCATTTCCACATCTTGCAGCATGAAGAAAGAAGAACAAGACAGTACAATTCTTCTAGGTGTTCCTCAAAATGATCAAGTTGGAGAAAGTCCCGTTACTCAAGTAAAACAAGATGGAGGGGACCATAGACAAGCTACAGAGACTGAGCCTGTGATTACATCCGTAGATGAAGTCCCTCCTCATCATGGAAAAAGAAGAGATGGTAGTTTGCCGCCTGATACTCCACAAAGAACTGCCCCTTGCAAGCCTCAGAGGAGAAAAGACAGATCCAGCAGAGATTCATCTGTTCCAAAAGCTCCAGACCAACAAGATTCAAATGCCCAAGTGACCTCTGCTCCAAAAAGTCCTGATCCTGTTCCTACTCAACCTTGTGAGCAAAACCTAGAAGCTCACGGAATAAAGAACATTGGCAAACTTTTTCAAAATGCTGCTGAAATTATTCCTTCAGGACAAGTTGAAACCAAAGACCTAACACCTACCAGTTCTTTTGGGAGTGGAGACACAGAATTGGTCATCTCAAAGGACAAAGAAAAGACACATGGTTCATTGGAAAGCACCTCTGTCCAGGACTCTTCTAACGCCAGTCCTTCCTTGGAAATAAAAGAATGTGAGAGTGTCACCAAAATGCAAGAGCCGGAGATCTTTCCTGTTGAGCAAACTACTTCTCTCTCAATCATCAAGAAGATACGTCTTCCACTACGTGGCAAGAGATTGCCTTCAAGAAAGTCTGGCAAAAACAACTTTGAAAAGGAAAATATAGAACAAAAAATAAATGTTACAAATGTACAGTCTGTAAAACCAACCCAGATTGTCGACGATGCTATTTGTCATACAGAAGAAGTGAAGCAGACAACTATATCTAAAGACACATCTGTTGAAATTATCAACATCACAACCTCTAAGAAAGCTGAGGATACATTAGAGAAAGCAGATGCAGAGAGTAACAAAGATATAACTCTTCAAATCCCAAAGCCTCGTGCTAGAAAACGTCTCAGTGGCTCTTTCCCTGAAAATTTTACAGCTATAGAGAGCACTTATAAGGCTACCATTGGCGACAGCGGTCCTCCATCCTTTTCCTCAAACTCTCGGGGTGATGAACCTTCTATGTCTCCTGAAGAAGTGGCTCCTGTAAAGTTTAGAAGCAGAAAACGCGTTGAGAGCAGTGGGAAAGTCAAAGAAGAAGCATCAAGCTTACCTGTACCAAAACCTAGAGTAAAGAAGCGTCTGAGTGGCTCGTTCCCAGATGACACTACGGTTTCTGGTTCCTGCCCATCAGACACAGCAACTGACAACATTGGACAGGAATCAGTTCAACATAATGAACAGTCAGGGTTGCTTGTTCCATTGCCTCGGACAAAGAAACGTCTCAGTGCAACTTATTCAGATAGCACACCACCCGTAGACAATTTCTTCCCCCCAGAAATGGAATCGTCCCAAAAATCTCAGGCAGAAACATCTGTCCTTAGCAAGGAACCGAAGGAAGGTTCAACATCGATGGATTCAAGCGTGGTCTCTGTAGGCGATTTTGTCACAGTCCAAGGAGAAGATGATGCAACGTCAGAGCTGGAACGGGAAGTTCTGGCAGCAATGAGAGAAGAGTTTCCACATGCAGATTCTGTTGAAGATACGGCAAAGGCACTGGAAGAAATCATTGAAGGCTGGACCTTTACAAATAAACCTGTTGTTGCAGACAAACTTGCTGTTGGGGCAATGTCGGAGCTGGCTGACATGGAACAAGTCCTGAGAGCAGAGGTGGACAGGTCCTTGGCTTCCACTGTTGCATCTTCTCCAGATGACTGGCTGCATGTAGGGGCTGATAAAGATGGTGAACACATGGAAACAAACTCAAGGAAGGAATTGAGAGATGAAGAGTTGGACTTTGGCTTTGTGTCAGTAGAAGTAGCTGCTGGTTGTTTAGAGGAACAACAAAGGTAAGGTTAGTGAGATCACATGAAGGTGTGGGGAGTGAGTTCATAACAGTGATATGTGTGTTTCACATCATCCTATCGACAAAAATAAACTCTAATTTCATTGTATTTCTAACCGTTTAATCTCTGTGGGTTTTTTCTATCAACAAGTGTTTTGTCGTCTTGACATGTTTTCAAATAAGTGTTTTTAGTTTATTCCCAACTTAGCTTGTGTTTTTGTGTCTTTCCAGGAAAACTGAGCACACAGACGAATCTTCAGGACAACCTGCAGGCCCTCATCAAAAAACAGAACCAACAACACCTCAGAAAACACCTGCAGAGGGAGCCGCCTCGTCAGATGTACGTAAAATGCACTTCTTCACTTGTATTTACAAAGAGAAATAGAAGCTGAAATGAAAGGAACCTGTTGGTGTTGTTCATGGAGTGGGCGGGGCTTCACCCCTGCTCTTACACAGACGGAGCTCAGCAGAGCCGAGGAGAGACAGAGAGTTAATCATGACTGCTCTCGTTGTATTGCTCACTACAATCAGTCCCTTATAAAGTTTTTGTGTGTGTTCTGCAGAATTTTACCGCGAGTCCGAGCCTGGTGACATCCAGTCACTCTCTGCTGCAGTGGTGTCAGGAGGTCACACAGGGTCACAAGGGAGTAAAGATCACCAACTTCAGCACATCCTGGAGGAACGGCTTCGCCTTCTGCGCCATCTTACATCACTTCCACCCAGAACAGATGTAAGAAAAACGTTAAATAGGCTGCTTTGTAAACCATCTACTACACTAGTAATTTGTACTGATTGGTCCAAAAATGCAATATGTGAACAAATGTGAAGAGCTTGGGTGTCTCTGGCTTTCTCGCTCCATGTCCTATTGATTACGGTGAGAAGGCAGACTCAGAGGGCAGAACAAACACCTAGCTGTGGGAGTGTCACCCACCTGGGGGAGGGGTTACTGCCCTTTGTGATGTCATGAAGGGAAAATCTCCAAACGGCCTGTTTGAGCACACATTTTCTGAAAAGTGGAGCAGGAAAAAGACGGAGAGGATGGACTTTTCTCTTAATTGGGGGGTTTATAGACTAGAGACACATATTAGAGTTAGAAAAACATGGTGAAGTGGATTTTACAGAATATGGGACCTTTAAGTATTAACTCTGTTATTTTCTGTCTTTTTCTTTGTTTAGAAACTTTGAAATGCTGGACCCGTATGACATCAAGTCAAACAACAAAAAGGTAAATTATTAAAAAGTTTATTTAGTACGTTTATGAATGTGTATATAATGAATAAATATAAAGTTAGACTTGTTCAGCTTGCAGCAATGAAACCGACTTTAACAACTGTTTGGGGAAATGTTCTTGGCTAAAGTTCGTTATAACAGAAAGGATCCTTGCAGAGAGAGACCTTTTTGTTTCAGAGGAAGATGATTATTTGAACCCCAAACAGCTGTTACAAATCCCTCTCTGCAAACACACCACACTACTGCAATATATCCAAAACTCAGCTGCTCGTCTTCTCACTCACTCCTGCACCCGTGACCACATCACCCCCGTCCTTCATGACCTCCACTGGCTCCCCATCCCCCAGTGTATCCACTTCAAACTCCTCATCATCACCTACAAGGCCCTTCACAACCTGGCTCCTCCCCCCCTACCTGTCTGAGCTCCTCCAATCCGCACGCTCAGGTCTGCTGACACAAACCTCCTGCCCCCCTGCAGGACAAACCACCAGTCCTGGGGGGGACAGAACTAATTTATTTTTATTTTTAACAACCATTGCTAACCACCGTCCAGCCCTCTAACAATGCGTTGATCAGATTATTTGTTACCTGAATAAAAAGTTGGATCAAACATTAAAATGATGATTACGTTGCATTATTGTAATTTATGTTGTTTTAATGTGCTGGTGTATAATTCCTAATCTGACCCTACATCTCACGTCCTCCTGCAGGCGTTTGACGGCTTTGCTGAACTTGGTATTTCCCGTCTGATGGAGCCTTCAGACATGGTCATGTTAGCCGTACCTGACCGTCTCATCGTCATGACCTACCTCAACCAGATCTGCACACATTTCACGGGCCAGCAGCTGAGCGTGCTGCACATCGACAAGGACAGCAGCGAGTCCAGCTACGCGGTCGCAGCGGACAGGGAGACCCCCGAGGACCCCGAGGCGATGGTGCGTTACTGCGCCCAGAGGCTGCAGGAGGAGGGGATCAGCCTGGAGGCTAATAGGACAGCAGGCCCTGCAGAGGAGAGTCAAACCAGTACAGACGTGGTTCCTCCTCCGAGAACCAAACGGATGCAGGGCGCTGGGGCGCAGATACCTGTTGCACCACCCAGGACTCATTTCCTGTCCAAGTCAGCGTTCTCTCATGTCAAAGACGCTGATCTGGTGAAGAAGAGGAGGTCACAGCGGAGAAGTGGATCACTGGACGAAGGAGAAATATCAGTGGTATGATCTGTTTTTCAGTTATTTTATTTAGAACATAAGTAAAACTTTCCTGTGAAATATTAAGAACTCTTTTTGTCTGCAGGTCGTAGCAGGGGCGGAGGAAAGTGTAATCACCCGGAGAAAGTCAGAAACTGGTGAGCCTCTCTGTCACAAACAGTTTCAGCTCAAACAGACATCAGCCTTTTTTAAAGGGCCGGCGCAGCAACACCTGCTGCAACAGCCTTTTCTGGTTTATTTATGAGCTCTCTTATTTTTCTTCCAAAGTATTTATGCAGCTAACAATTTTAGGCACAAGTCAAGGTGAGGTTACAACTTCCACCCACGACTCAGGAACATCAAATCAAACACACTTAGCTCAAGATGGCGTCATAAAAAACCTCAGAGTTCAAACATAACGTTTACCTCCTAACTCAGCGGTAACATACATTTTGTAACTTTCTCAGTTTTCTAAAAGTCCTTAAGGCCCCGACACATCAAGGAGATCGTCAGCCGTCGGTCCTAGTTGGACCGTCAGCGAGTAGTCGTCACTACCCGTCGCCACCCGTCTGCCTTTTTCCGGCCGACTGGATCGCCGTCGGTCAGCATCAGCGCAGTGATAAGGATCTCTCTGATTGGCTGTTGGGAGGTTTCATTTCTCTCCAGCTCTCTCAGGTTCAGTAAAGCTCCTTGAGCATGTCTCTGTAGTATCCATGCTTTCACCCATTAGTGCGGTTTCACTTTATTTGTCGCCTCCGCCTCTTCTTTTTCCACTAAAAGAACAAGGGCTGACAACGCCAGCGCCATTTTCAACTTTTTATCAGATATTATTCTCCATTAGTAGACTACCTATAATACGAGTGGTGAGCGACAGCGTTGTGGTCTTCTGATATCATAACAACAAACTATCGCCGCCTGCTGGCATGGAGAGTTATTTTCTCTCACTCATGAGCAGAACGTACGTGGTGGTTGGCCGTCGGCTTTAGTCTTTGCGGTGTGTTCAAGTGCAACTTTTTAACCAAGACGTGAGGTGACGCCACAGACGCCTTCGTCGCCACTAGTTCTTTGCCGCCTGGCATGTGTGTTAGGGCCTTTAAAGCTTTGTGACTGGGTGAAAGAGTGAAGACTGAAGCTTCAAACACTTTTAACATGAGTACAGTTACACAAGTCAGAGGGAAGCAGGTTCAGTATTGGCCAAGCGGGAACCTCCGGTGTTGAAACATGAAGCCGATGGTGAAGTGCAAAATGCAGACGATTTAGTGTTTGAAGAGACAATGCAGGCCTTGCTGGTTTTTTTTTGAAATGAGGATGTTTATTCCCCCAGTTTGTTAACACCAGCTGTTTATTTGATTTGTGTTGGTGTCACAGAGGGAACAGACGCCGTGGTCGAGGAGGGACGAGCAGAAGGCCAGGTCGGTTATCAGCTCATTCTTTCATTCTGTAACAGAGAGAATCCGTCTGTACATCTGGAAGTGTTTCTGAATTAATGTAATGTATCCAGGACGCCAGTCAGTATGTGTTGAGTCAGATGGAAGCTCTGGAGGCCGAACAAAACCACATCGACAACAGAGCCGGGGTGGTGGAGAGGAAACTCCGACAGCTGCTGGAAACAGGTGACACGTTCAGAAATCATGAAGTTGTTGGAGACAACAGACAAAATAACGCTGTACTCTTTATGTTTCATGAAGTCAGAGAGACGAGGACTGACAGCGAGGGGATGTTTATGCCGATGTGGTTTGTGTTGCAGGAAGTGATAAGGTGGAGGAGGAGCGTCTGATCCAGGAATGGTTCACGCTGGTCAACAAGAAGAACGCTTTAATCAGGAGGCAGGACCAGCTGCAGCTGCTGTAAGACTTATACACACACACACACACACACACACACACACACACACACACACACACACACACACACACACACATGCATAACCATAACCGCACACATTGTCACACACACACACACACACACACACACACACAGTCACACAACCACACACACACACTCGCAAACAAACACACACACACTTCTGTTGCAGAGGAGGAGGGCGCCACCCTCTGTTGACTTATAAATACAACAAATAATTAAAACATTTTCCCCATCAATGCATTTTTTTTACATTTTATTTGCTGCTCTTTATGTAGATATGAAAACTGTAAAACATCAAAAACAAGAAGTCCTAGAGATTATTTTTTTTAGCTCTCCAAAGCTCTCAGCTGCTGCTCCTCCCTGAAACAAATCTCCTGCTGAAGTCTCGGTGTGATGCGTCTTTGTTTCTGACAGGCTGGAAGAAGAAGACCTGGAGAGAAGATTTGAGCTGTTAAACAAGGAGCTGAGGGACATGATGGCCATCGAAGGTAAGACGGTTGCCCCCCCCCCGCTGGCCTGCACTCACACTGCTCCAGGACTAACCGGGCCTGAGCACGGTTACCTCTTATACATAACGTCATGAAGCATGCTCAGTTTACAAGACAGGAAACAAAAAAAGGGACATGTCTTCCTCTCGTGTTTATTGAAATCTTTTGTCTCTTTGTTGCAGAGTGGCAGAAGACTCGGGATCATAAAGTCCGAGAGCAGCTGCTGCTGCAGGAGCTGGTTTCACTGGTGAACCAGAGAGACCAACTGGTGCACAACTTAGACGCCAAGGAGAGAGGGTCAGACACACACGATAATATTCACCATATTCATTATTTTGCAGATGTAGTGTCCCCGTGTTCTGCGGGAGGAAGCCTGCATGTGCTCGTCAGAGTGTGTGAACGAGACGTAGTTTGGAGACGTTTATGTTTTTATGAATTAAGAAAAATGTTTTAGGTTTTAGAGACAGATACGATTACTACATCAGTTGTCAGGAATCGGGATAGATGGATGTGACTCAGGTGACATGTGAGTTTAGGTTCTCTCTGTTTCTGACTCTCATCCTCTATCCTCGTCCTCAGAGCTCTGGAGGAAGACGAGCGCCTGGAGCGAGGTCTGGAGCAGCGCCGGAGGAAGTACGCCAAACAGCAGAAAGAGAAGTGTGTGATGCAGTGATTTTATTAAAACTCCAGCATGCAAACTTTGAGCTTTTATAAAAGGAAGTGGGACTGAATTAAGGACAGGACATTAGTCTCCTCTCACCTTCTACCTGATGGAAGGAGAGGAAACGACCAGCCAGCAGGAAGTGGACGTTTTGTAAACAGTCCAAACTTGACAGGAAGTTCAGCTCCGAAGAAATGTTTCCCAACTTCTCCTCAGAGCCTGAGAGAGAGAGAGCTGTTTGTATCTTTTAACGGTTTGCTTTGCAGTGTGTGTGTGTTTTTATTTGTGACTTTAGTTACAAAGTGTGAATGTTCAGAGTGTTTGTGAACGTGTGTACGACTGACACGAGCCAAGCTGCCAAAAGAGAAAAGGAAATGAGGTTTGACCAGCTCAGCCTCCACCTGCTAAAAACCAAAATGTGGTGCCAGAAGACTCAGACGTACAAGGATCATGTTTCTCCTGATGACTGTTACTCATCTCAAGAGGGGGAGAAGTCCGTGAACTGATCGAACCTCTTGAAGCAACGTTTTTGATTCATCATAAAACAATCAATTGTCTATTTCTCTGCCTCCATGGGATTTGGTTACAAAGAAATTTTGTTATTTTTAAACCTGGGCCACATTTTAAAGATTTAGAGAACTCAAAATGTCCACAGTAGATTCTCTCATCTGTCTGCAGCAGGTAAACAGGCTGTAATGTCTGTTTACCTGCTGCAGACGTTACAGTCTGTCTACCTGCTGCAGACGTTGAGATCTTACCTGGTTTAGAAAGTTACCAGATAGACCCTTTGTTACGGATCCAGTGAAGGAGAGGTTGTGGTTTTGGAAATAAAATAAAACATATTAATGTCAGCCGTGGAGGAAAATAAATATTTGAGCATGCAGTTTCTCACCTGAGACGCCTTACTTTTAAAATGAGTTTTCCTGCTCACGTTTTGTAACGTGAAGTTTCCCTTCTGTTCGCCCTTTTGTAGTTTGATTAAGTTTTCAACGAAGCCACAAATGGGTTCATTTGGACGTGATGGGAAGAACAGATTGTTGTGTTTGAGGTGTTAAAATGTTTACGTCATATTTTATCTTCTCCGAGGAGATGACAGGACGAAGATGCAAATGGGAAATAAAGCCAAGGAAAGAAGCCATGCAGCAAGACTTTTTTAACTAACTTATAGCATTTATTTAAGGTTTGACTTTAAGTTTTCTTATTTATTCAAAATAAATACAGATATGAGGGCGAGATCAGTTACATCAGAACATTTTCTTTACACTCAGACGCCTTCAGTCATATGATCGCAGGCTTAAAGGAGCAGTATGTAACTCTGACACCTAGTGTTTAAAATGGGTACTGCAGTCCAAATTCTTGAAGAGAGCTGATAACTGCTCTCATATCTGGGAAATCGAGGGGCGTCCAAAATGGCCGTGTGGGGGTGCCTTAAAACCCTTCTACCTTCTCTGGTCCAAACAAATCCAGATCATTCAGGACCAGAATCTGAAGTTAGAAGGAGGACATACTGACTGCTGCATTGTTGTCAGAGAAGCCAGCACTTCAACATAGCATGTTTCCTTAATGTCTGATCATACAGTAAGGTACTTTTATCATTTCAGTCTCTATACATCTCACTGATTTGATCTTTATTGTGCTCATGCAAATATTTTTTTTCTGAACTGAGAAACTAAGATTTGCACGTTTCTTTATGATGAAGGTTCATTCTCTGTTCTCCTTATCTCAACATCATCGGACGCTTCTGTTGTTGTGTTTGCACTTCAGTGCGGGATGTTCTGTCCCATTTCTGGACCTGAGAGGTTTTCATTTAATTTCATGTGACGTGTGGAAGTTTCTCATGTTGCTGTAAGCGTCTGTGAACGAGCTAACATGACAGATGTTCCTCTTGGTTTTTGTGTCACCTTCACATTGTTACATATTTGTAAAGTTTGGAAATGACTAAAGATTTGAACTCCTTTACCTCTGTCTCTCTGTTTTATTGAATCATATTGAACTTTGAATTTGTCTGTAATGTGAAGCCTTCTAGCTGCAGACGTCATGTCAGACTGAACAAACTTTCAGAAAAATTAAATATTTTTTGATTTTGTTAATAGTAGCTATCATTTACATTTAGTAGTTGCACATTGCAACTTTATTGCAAATTTATTAGCTGTAACAGTAAGTAAATGTTTAACTCAAAATTATGCCAGGTGAGTATATTAACGTCGATACCAACGTTTACCTGATGTTCTTCATTCTGCTGCTGAAGCACTAAGGAGCACTGTAATACCTGGTAATCAACCATTAACCACTCAAAGACAACCTTACTTCTAGAGTCCATGTTTGTTGTTTTTTTAGGACCACAGATCTTGAATTTATACATGTCATCATCACGACTGCACAACTGGGAAGTACGATAGGATAGGAGGAGCACTTGAAGGCAGCATAAATTTGGCTTGTCTTGCCCTAAATATAGGGTAGAAACAATTAACATAACTTCTGCTAGTATTCTATGAAGTGTTTCTACTGTTATTCATGATTATATTTTAAAATTACAAACTTTTTAAAGTTTCCAATATTTATATATTTAGAATAATACTACTTTGGGGCGCTGGATAGCCTAGAGGTTATGTCGTGCACCCCATGTACAGAGGCCGAAATCCTCATTGCAGTGGTCATGGGTTTGAATCAGACCTCGGCCATTTTGGTGCATTCCATTTGATCTCTGAAGTCAGAAATTCCATCCATGTTTCTTGTTGCCAACTCGCAACTGGAACGCGGTTATCTCGGGTGTGACGTCATTCCCAGCTCCGACATACGAGTTCTGAGGTAAATGGAAAGCACCGATTGGTTGCATGTCCTCCCCAGCGCTTTCCTCGCAACATTTGTACTTAATGATGATGGTCTCCATATTATTGATGATGATGATGGTAATAACGATGGTTTTTGTTTGATAACGACAACTTATAAGATGGTTTCTATACTGATTAGAGCTCTCAAGAACTGCCCTCAATGTTGTGCTTTGCCTCTGGTCACTTCCTGTCAGCACCTGTGTGTCCAATCGGACTCAAAGCTGATCGTTTGCTCTTACTGACATTGTTCCCTTTTTTCTAGATCCTTGCTTGTGTTGTACTTACTCTCTGATGTACGCCGCTTTGGATAAAAGAGTCTGCTAACTGAATTGTAGAATTGTAGAATTTCCTGTCTCTCTTCAGCTGTCCTGTATGGTCAACAGGCCCAAACAATAACTATTGAAATAATAATTTCAATATAATAATAATTAATAATAATAATTTTGGAAATAAACTGTGACCTCTGCTTGGAGGGCCCCCCCTGTGAATTCTTGCCCAGGGCCCCAAAGACTCCAGAATCGCCCCTGTGTTGGAGTCTTTTCTGTACAGTTTTGGTAATAAACAAATTACAAATGAGTTTGGTGAACTAACTTGTGAGCACAAGATATTATTATTTTCTAACTTTTTGGGACTTCAATGGCGCCATATAAATAAATAAAAAGTGAGTTGTTTTAATATTTAAATGTTTTATTATCCCAGACTTGAAACAGTCTGTGTGTGACGCCATAGCTGCGCGACGCTTCTGTTTGACATGAGAGCGGAGAGAAGCCTGCAGTGATCCGGCTGCTTCAGACCACATCATCACTTCAGAATCATCCCGACGACTTCTCACACACCTTGTTTCCTTTAAGACTTCACTTCGTGCTCGAGCGTCTCTGTGTGAACCGGAACACCTGAACGAGCTCTCGGGGAGGTGACACCGGAATGCTCCACACCTGACTTCATTCAATGAGCTTCAGTTAGCATCCAGACACATTAAACCCGCCCAGCTTTCTACCTGAAACACCTGGATTCATTCATACACATCTAACTGCTAAAGGTAAGCACAGGTGTGTGACACCTGGCTGTGAGAGTTTGTTTTGTTGTTGCTAACATGCTACATAGCAAGCTAACGACAACACAGCTAACACAGCTAGCCGCAGCTAACACGGAGATAACGCATTTATTCATCTTTCTGACACCTTCAGGTGATTCTCAACGGTGACGCAGCAGGTTTTAATCGTTAAAGTAATCCACGGTGTACGTTTTGTACTCGTGAATTGTATTTATTTAAAAGTGCTCAAACCGAAACGCCGATGCTGCTAATGCTAACGCGCTAACGGTAGCATCGGGCAGCGGAATGAATTGTTTTCACCTCAAAGACTCTCCGCTGTACATGACACCGTACAATCTCATTATTCACTATTTTAAATGCTTATTGTCTTATTGGCACTATTATTCTCATAGCTATGTAATTGCTAGCAGGGAATCCACCAGGCTAGTTAGCGTACAAGCTAATGCAACACATCCGCTGTGCAGCCAGGTGCACATGGTAACAGAGATGATAAACCAGCAGGTATCTCTGTCTGTGAAGGACACACACCTTTCATTAAGACCACCATAGCTTTGAGTTTCCTAAATGATTAAACTATCTGCGCATGAGCCTGCTGGCAACACCAGAAGTTTTAATCAGCAACACCATGTTTTTATCAGTGAACAGAAATATAATAAAACCCCTTTATTGTCTTTACACAACTGTACAAACTAGAAATAAGAAATGCTGCACCTTAAAGTGCACAAACATATATCTATATGTAGTCTCTCATACTCATACTTAATGTCTGGGTATGCACAGCACATCATGGTGTAAACAGTTACAGGATGAAAGTAAAAACAAAATAAAAAAAGAACATTTTGTTCTTAATTGAACAGATACATTGGCAACGTCTCTGCAGCGTCTGTCCGTTTGTAAGAGCGTTAAATCAACTTTAGTGTCTTTATAAGAAGCTGAAAGAACTGGACTAACCATTAGTGTTTGCTGACCTCCACTTGAAACTGAATGGACCACCACAGCTCTCTCTCTCTCGCTCTCTTCTCTCTTCTCTCTCCTCTGTCTCTCTCTCCTCTCTCTCTCTTTTTCAGGCAACATTTGGTTTAAAATATGACTGAAGATCTGGAGTAAATAAAAATCTTCAGTAGAGACGTTCGGAGCTGTTAGGACTCTGTGTCATGTCCTGCTTCTATACTTTAAGATTTCCAAAAAAAAAAAAAATTCTAATAAAGGTGTGAAGGAGAGAAATGAGTCCATAAACCAACATTTGTTTCTAATGTTTTTGTACAATTTAGTCAGAGTGCTGGATTTAAGGTTTTATTCTAAGTAAACAAAGTACATGAAGTATGAACCGTGCAAAGTAGAGATGTGCAGATTTTGAATGGTGCAGATAATTCCCATAAATGACCTCTCCTGTGACTTTGAATCACACGCTCTCTGTCGTCTGTGCTTGTTGTCTGCAGGTGACGAGCTGGCGCAGGTAGTGGGTTGCTCGTGGATAATGCGAGACAGTGGCGGTAGCCTGACCCAGAACCGCTGGCAGGGAGACCTGGGTCTGACCGCTGTGGGGCAGGACGACACCGGAGGAGGTGGGTCTTTAACCCGTGGGTCAGAAGTAGTAGGAGCAGCAGCATAGTTGAAGTCAGATTCCTTGAATGTGTGAGCTTACCAGGGCAATAGAGCTGATTCTGACCTGTTGGCTGTTTGGCCGGTAAAACCCTGTGATTGTTGTAGCGCTGAACGGTGTAGCTTTCAGACTTAATCAAGTGAGAACCAATTTAGTAGATAAGTCAGATAACAGAAAAACAGGTTCCTGTGAACAATTTGTTTACAGGATCTGCTCAGTGATGTCAAAGTCACAACTTAATATTCCATCCCTGCTCCTGTCTGTGCTCAGGTGGGATTCCTGGAGACCACCTCATAGTCCCGGTGTCGGGTCACAGCGTGCCCACCCCCATGCACCTGAGGCTGGGGCAGAAGGAGAAGGTGTGGACAGGAGAGTTTCTAGATGAAGATGAGGAGGATGAGGAGGATGGGATGGGACGGATCGAGGCGATAGGAGACGAGGATGAAGAAAACAACCTGGATGGAGAGGAGGAGTTCGATGGTAAGGGTTGGGACAACAACGAGGAGGATGAAGATGAGGAGGAGGAGGAGGATGAAGAGGAGGGGGACGAGGACGGAGACCAGGAGGAGCTGGAGTGGGACGTCCCAGACTTCTCTTCCCAGTCCGACCCGCCTTCACACCCGCATTACGAACCACTGCAGCAGGCAGAGGAAGGCAGGGACGTCCTGGTGGAGGAGTCAGTCTCCCGGGCGGAGGCGGGGGACCACCTACGGTTCCACCTGAGCAGGAACCGGAACCTGGGGAGGCTCAAACTCTGGCAGCGCCTGCGGACCCACGGGGGTCTGAAAGTCCGGCTCACACAGCACTGGAAGAGCTGGCGTCAGCGGGCACAGTGGGTCTGCTCCAAGGGGCAGCGGTGGGGCCGGAGGGGGCAGAGGTATGGCCTGTACGGCAAGCAGAGGAGGACAAAAAGGTATCGACAATCACAGTACACCGACGGAGAGGAGGACAGCAACGACGAGAGGTTCACAAAGTCGGACAGAGGTACGTACCTGCATGTTTTTGACTTCAGTTTGTGCATCTTTGTGACCATCACAACGTCCATGTTCTAGAATTCAGTCAACAATTTTGACTAAGTAAGAGAATCCACATCCAGAAAGTGAAATATTGTGTCATTTCTTTCTTTCTGCGTCAGATAAAGAGTTAAACGGCTGCTCTGCAGACAAGCAGGAGGACAGAGGGCGGCGGGAGGTGGAGGTGAAACCTCTGGAGCTGGCCCTTACTGAGGAACACATGAGCTGTGTGACCGGTAGGACTGCGACTAATCAACTTTTTTTTACACTACTCTAATGACAGATTATTTATTGTTTGAAGGATGATCCTTTAATGGGTTTATTTGATCACCCCATGCTTGATGTTTCTGCAACAGAAGCAGAGAATACTTTCCTGACAACTCAGGAAACCTTGAAACATTTAAAAATCAGTTTTTGTGAAGATGAACAGAAATCTGGTTCAAAGCGACGGCCATTTTTAAGGATAAGTCACATTGTGCACACTCCCCAAGCTGCATGCAGAAGTTACAACATGGTAGCCCATGGTGAAAGCAGAAACTGTAAAACTCTCTAAAGCAAACAGATTGGAGTACATCGATATGTCAGGCAGGCACAGCGCGGATCTTCTGAAGCCGAGGGAGGACGCAGCAGCCTTATTGTTTCTGCTCTGATCTTTAATTAGCAGAGATTACTGAGCATCGTGAATGGTCGTTGCTAGGTCTCTCTTTCAGGAATGTTTTCACATCATGACTTTAGATGACCTCAGGCGACTCTTTTTGCCAAAGCTTGTTCTCCAGGTGAACCCAAGCAGAGACCAGGTGCAGCCTTCTCACAGAATCAGCAACCCACCAATGCACTTTATGTAGATTCATGTGTCTCCAGCCCCTTTCACACATGCAATTCAATCTCTGTAAAATTGTCTGGGTGAGCTGCATTGGTGGACCAGCAAACAAATCATCCCACTCTATTCCTGCATCCCCCACTAAAACATTCTGACATTAGGGTGAGCTGATGTGTATGTGCAGCCGTTACAGCGCAGGCCTCTGTTTCATTGTACGCCATCTTCGATATGTTGTAGACGTTACTTTGAGACTTCTGCTGTGACTTTTTGACTTCCTTTCTTGCCTCCTGAGACCCCTCTAACCCCTCGTAGCTGACACAGACAATTTTGTAGAAATAGCCAGGTGTGCGTTTGTGAAAATGGGGTCTGTTAGCTTTGTTTTGGTGAATGGTTTCAGCAGCCATACTATCTTTAAGAGCAGCGTCTGAGGCTCTCGTCTTTGTGTAACACGGTTTAGGTTATTTCTTAAACGTCAGTTGTCTGCATCAGCTGCAGCTTGGGGTTCTTTTGGTCACATGACTTTGCTAGAAGGTTAATTAGAATGCAGTAATGTAAAAGGAAAGAGTGGATCTCGCTGAATGGAGACCAAAGTACGGATTCATTGGATTGTCTTGTGTTTTTTGGGTCTGCAGGTATTCTTGAAGAGTCTCTCCAGCAGTACGGCAGTTTGATCCCCATCCATGTGGAAGACATCGCGGAGAAACTTCAGGACATCTTCAGCGAGAGCTTCTCTCAGCCGCACAGGTAGGACACACACTTCTGTCTCTTCTTGTTTCTGTGCTCTGATTGTGCTTCAAGGTACTTTTCCTTAAGGATATAAGGTACGACCTTATCTCCAAGTTAGGTACACACTGTGTGAAAAAAACACTTTGATATCAGTGTACTGCCCTGGCATTCAGCGCTGACATGCTTTAAGTTAAAAGGACATTGATAAAAAGATCTGGAGGCTGAACAGAAGTTTTTTGGATTTGTTTATAACTGACTGATGTGTGTGTGTGTGTGTGTGTGTGACAGGAAAACGGTGGTGCAGCACCTAATACAGTCCTTCCAGCGCTCGTCGGGCTCAGCTCTGGCTAAAACGTTCCGAGTGAACTACAAGCGTCACGTCCTGACCATGGACGACCTTGGGACGCTGTACGGACAGAACTGGCTCAACGACCAGGTACACAGAACCGTTGAGACACTGTTTACATCGCTCAGTGAGTTTGCAAACGCAGCATCAGGACTCAGGCGACAACTCACCTTAATAAAATGCAGTCAATCAAAGTCTGCATGAATAAGATCTTTGAAGAGGCACACAGCAAATCAGCACCAGACAAAGCGTCACGTCCGTCACAGAAAGTGAATCAGCTGCATCACTGAGCTGTGCACACGGAGGTCTGCGTGCTGCAAGTTACTAACAGGCAACGCTCTTTGTGTCTCTGTGTCAGATTACACACGCTGTGCATTGCAAAGATGGTAAAAGAAAAGGTCTCACTCGTGTCATAAATTCAAACACTTACTGACTCTCTCTCTTGTGCTCAGATCAGTCCCCTGGCACTCTGCTTTTAATAAAATGACTATTTGGACACAGGATTTTCATGACACACCTCTTGTTCCTGTTTTAAGACTTCTGTTGTTCTTGTTTTTTTCAGATCATGAACATGTACGGTGACCTGGTCATGGACTCTGTGCCAGAAAAGGTGAGGAAGGAAGGAAAAAAAGAAGTCTTTATAGCTGTTTTCACATGTGCACTGTGGATGATATCTAGATATTTACAGGAGGAGTTCTCTGGAGATTCTCCCGAACTAGCTGTTCACATATGCTCCTCACAGCGGGGGACTTTCCCTGTCAGAGGGGAGGGGGGGAGACTATCCCTGTCAGAGGGGAGGGGGGGACTATCCATGTCAGAGGGGAGGGGGCGCGGGGGATTTCCCGACGTAAGACGTGACGTAAATAAACAACGCGGAAGTAGCAGCCATAACAGTGTCCGCTACACAACGTTATAATGAGAATATTTGCCTTTATATCAATGCTATGTGTAGTCCAATGGAATGAAAACATCCACAAAAGAGAGGAGAACAGCATTGATGAACAGAAAACTTAATGCAGACGTTAAATAACGTGCATGGAGATCGTAGTGGTCGCGGTCACTGTATATAAACGTCACTCGGGTCCCATTGGCTTGAATTGAAAACTGGCCGAATAAAACGGAGTATATTCGGCTTCGTTCAGACATCAGCTCACTCGGATATTCTGTGGATAAAATAGGGGTCTGGCCGGATAAAGTCCGTGCGAAAAATGCGGCTGTTTGCATTCAAATATAGCTTAAAGACCCTCCGGGAAGCCAAATCTCCGGAGTTTTTCAGGAGATTTCCCTATGTGTGAAAAGGGTTTCTGAAAGTCCCTCCAGGATGTTGTGATTGTTTTGACCTAAAAAAACAACTAAAACTCTGAATGAAGCGTTAAAAAACTAGCCCTGTTCAGAGGTCCGCTTCAAGCTGGGATATTTACGCCCTGTGACGTTTTGCCTTTAATTTTAACTGAAGACGGTACAGAGGCGTTATAGAGGAGAGACGGGATCAGCTGAGCCAGCCGGGGAGAACAGCGCTGTGTGTGTGGAGCCCCCGCTGTGCTTCCTCAAGGCTGAAATGCTATGTGACCTCACACACTGAGAAGCCATTATTACACCACAGAATCAATATGAATGTACAAAGACGTGATGAGGGCGGAGCTTAGTAACGGTGCTTTATGGGAAAAAACTGTCTGAGAAGGATTATGTCACGTCTGATGATTTAATGTTAGCCTTTTTAATCAGTGAACTGACATCGCTATCCCGCCATCTTATTCGAAGCAAACACACTCACGCACACACACCAGCCACAGTCGAGGCGGGTCTTGTGCGATGGAAAAGTGCCTTTGCACTCTGACAAAAAAAAGAATCCCACTTCTCTGCAAAACATCGGGACACTGACGGGTCATTTAGGTTCAAATAAATGTGAGGTGTTCATGTGGCGTGCTTCATCTTTTCAACGGATAACCAGGACGTGAGTGTGATGTTGGACTCGTCGACGAGCGAGGGTTGTTTGGTTCCAGGTGTGTGCTGTCAGAGCACTGCAGGTGTAAGTGGTGAACGTCTTGTTTATCATCATTTCTTCTTCCTCTCTTCTCTCGTCCATAGGTTCACTTTTTCAACAGCTTCTTTTATGATAAGCTACGGACAAAAGGCTACGAAGGAGTCAAACGGTGGACGAAAAACGTACGTACACCTCTGAACCTTTTTGAAGCATTTGATGTTCTTATTTATGTAGTCGGATAAAAGAAAACCAGCACACATGATTTCACCTGAAGGTCCCCGCAGACAGTTTGAGTCTGCTGGTATATCAGACTGCAGTTTGAACCCTGAAGGTCACCTGAACTGTGATGTCACATATCTCCTCTGCCCTCCCTCAGGTGGACATCTTCCAGAAGGATCTGTTATTGATCCCGATCCACCTGGAAGTCCACTGGTCTCTGGTCAGCGTGGACATTCCTCGACGCGCCATCACGTACTTCGACTCTCAGCGGACGCTCAACAGACGCTGCCCGAAGGTACGACTGGACTCCTGGCTTCACCAGTCCAATATGTCTTATAGTTTTATACAGGGTGTTGTTAACGGGACATCTGAAGCCAAAGTGACTGAACATAGTCTTTAAATATTTACACCATGTGTCTTCATCTTCTCCTCTCTCAAACGACCCGGGTTGTTAAATTAATTTAGACTAACACGTCATAATTAGGATGAAATAATCCTCTTTTAGGGCGTTCTCACACCAGACAATCTGTACTCTACCTGAGCAACGTGGACAGCCTTCATTATGGAGGCATCCAGAGTGTTCTGTCTGTATCTGACTAACATGATTCAGAATAAGACACGCAGTCAGTAAAGTAGCCGTCATGGTCTCTGTGTTGTTCTCTGATGTGCGGACACGGACTCGACCGCACGTCCCTTTTATTTTTTTAAAATCTTTTATTTTCTAACCCGCCTGCCTTGTAAACTAAGCATGCTTCATGACCATGTATATTTATTCTTCACCTCTGCTGTCGTTTTAACTCTTGTTTTTCAGCACATTTTTAAATATCTGCAAGCAGAAGCCATCAAAAAAGACCAACAAGACTTCCTTACGGGATGGAAAGGATTCTTCAAAATGGTGAGGAGATTTGTTTTGACTCAGATTAAAATCTAAAAAACAGAATAAGACAAATAGTGCTTTAGGCCTCGTGTCCACCTGGCAGTAATGTTCAGGCTGTGCGCTCGGGAGCTTTTTCATGAAGTGTTTGTTCGCTGAGTATAAAAGTGCTGCACGTCCGTCCTGTCTCCATGACAACAGTCTGTTGACAACGGCCGCTGTATGACCGGCACTGCTCCGTTACTTTTTACTGCATGTTTGATATTTGAGATCGTTTATTTCCCGATTAGACAGGGAAGCGAAGAGGATGTTAGTACAAGACACGAACTGTAGGAGACAAAAATACGGGGAATATCAAACACTTGGAAAAGAGCGCCAGTGACGTCAACACAGCCTTTCTGAAAAGTTTTTCAACTTGAGCGCTTGGAAGAAAGGTGCTGCGCTTTCCCTCCAAAAACCCAATTTTTGCTGTAAATGCTGTCTTCGCATTGAAAACAGTTGAAAAAAGACACTGCTGCTCAGGGAAAAAAAAAAACAGGTGGACACGGGGCCTAAGTCAAACACACATTGCTGCATGTTGCTCATGTTTTGTGGTTGTATGTTGCAGAACGTTGGTCGTCAAAACAACGACAGCGACTGTGGAGCGTTTGTGCTACAGGTGAGTTCCACATGTTCCTTTTCTCTGTGCTGTGAAAAGTCTCAGTGTGACTCCTAACCACACAAACATCCCCCTCCTGGAGCAGGTTGTAACCGTTCTCCATTTTTTAAAAAGCATCTCCAACATTGATCCTAGTTTGAGCACGTTTCTGCTCGTGGAGCTTATTAGAAACATGCAGAGGCTTTTTAGGTCGGGTACAATCACTTCTATCTGAACCACTTCTCTTGCCCGCTTCCATCACTGCAACACCTGTTGACCTGATAACTGCTCTCATATCTGACAAACAGAGGGGCGTCCAAAACGGACGTGTGGGGGTGCCTTAAAACAGCCGACCTTCTTTGGTCCAAACAAATCCAGAGCATTCAGGAGCAGAATCTAAAGTTAGAAGGAGGACATACTGACTGCTGCATTGTTGTCAGAGAAGCCAGCACTTCAACATAACATGTTTCCTTAATATCTGATCATATAGTAAGCTCACTTTATCATTTCACTCACAACACATCTTACTGGTTGGACCTTTAAGACTTTCTCCTCTCTAGCTCCGTTATTTTGTCCAAACATGGTCCCTTCTGGCCCCAAAACAAAAAACACGGCAGCAGCCGAAATGACAAACTCAAGGCTCCAAAGTGGTCCTTCAAACCCCAAGGTCTGGATCAGTGATGCTCCGTCCTCTGTGCTGCAGTGTGCGTGTAAATGAAATGTGTTGCTAACTTGTCGATCTCTCTCCTCAGTACTGTAAGTGTCTGGCACTCGGGCAGCCCTTCAGCTTCGGCCAGCAGGATATGCCTCGTCTGAGGAGGAACATGTACAAAGAACTGTGTCACTGCAAGCTCACCCTGTGACCCCCCTCCCCCCCCCCCCCTCCTGATCTTACCTACCCCCGCCCGCCATCTCCACCTGCTCCCACCTGATCCCGACATCACGGAGAGACTTTGAAATAACAAGAAGAGGACACACGGGGGAGCTAAAGAGTGACTGGAGAACTTTTCAAAAACTGTATTTTTCTCTGCCGACATCCAGAGATTCTTCTTCTTCTTCTCTTGTAGGTGACTTTGTTTTGTCTCTCTTTGCTTCCCTCTCTGCACCCTTTGAGAACTGTTTAGTTTCCAAGTCACGGTTATTCCTTTGTGGTTGACAGAGGCCAAGACTAGCTTCCTTTTTTACATTTTGTCCAGGATGTGCTGAACCTCCATCCCATCGAGTCCGGCCATGTGTTTCTCTCTGAATGAAGGTCGTCTGAAGAGTCCAGATGAAGTGTTGGACCTAAGTTAGTCTTTTCACCTGAGCTGCCGGCGGTTGATTTGAACGGCTCTGTGTCAGCTTGTGGTTAAATAGTTCCGCTGCTCGATGATGATCCATCCGGCCCGCACAGCGTGCGGTGCTCCGCTCCGCAAGTCGAATCTAAAGGTGTGTTCAGACGCAAAGTGATCAAATATTCCACAATGTTTTCAGATTCTTATGATCTAAACCAACTCCTTTCAAAAACTGAAGATGAGAGGCACGTCTCCGTCTGCTCTCTTTTCTCACACGCTGTGATAGAAAACATCTTCTGCTGAACTCTTTGATTCATTAGAAAAGCAGCAAACAAATCTTAAAATGTCTTTATTAGAGCGCTGGGTAAACTGAAAAGACACACGAAGCATTCTTTGTTTTGACGTTTCAAACTTTAAACAAACTTCAGATCTCATTTTAAAACCGGCAAGCATTTTCAAAACTGCACAAACGCGTTGGCAACGTTTCTATGTGGCGTCTGTGCTGCTTAGACCGCGTGGAGGACTTCTACTTCCGCTGCCGTGGGCGATTATGTTTTAGAATTTATCTTGAATTGAATCGACGTTTAGAAAATCCAGTATTGTGACAGTTGAACACGTCTTTCGTGTTTTCAATCTGACAACTTTTAACGTCATGTGAAGCGCCATCTAATAATAAAGACGTTATTTTCAGAGATTAGTCGATGATGTCTGTTAACATCCCGAGGTTTAAAAGCAAACCTCGTTCAAAAAGACGTGCCTCTAAGAGTTACACGCAGCAGGTGATTCATGAAGGAGGGCTCGGACATGCAACGCTCGCTCAGAGGAAGCATGAGAAATGTTCAAACCAAACTCCATTCAGGAAACGAGCATTTTAAACGTGTTTATCTCATGTTGCAAACGGAGCGGACAAATCCTGAATTCAGACTTTTCACAAATCCTCCTCCTGATGTCGTTATCTCGGCGTCCCTTAGAGCAGGTTGTTGTCCTTAAATCGGTTTATTTTGGCTTCATAGTGAAGGAATGGCACAGGACACAAAGGAGGAGATGAATCAGCTATGTGTTCACAGAAATATCCAGCAGGAAGAAAACGTGGATGTGTTTGAATAAATATAAAAAATGATCCTGTAGTCAAACTTTTGCTCCACTTTCTGTCTGAACACCCCGCCCCCCTATCCTCAAGCTTTACATATTGACAATGCTATCCGTGTAATGAGCACGGTGTGCGACACCACCTGTCCAGTGTTCCATATTTGTTAGTCACACGATGTCTGGATGGAATAAGTGAGGATGAAAGTGGAACTTAAAGGAAGCAGTCGTGTTTCACGCTTTTTTCCAAGCGATATCTGATTCAGCAAAGAATCCCTGAATTACACGACGTACTGCCCCGCCCCCAACCGGCCCTCCTCCATTGCTCCTCGTCGTCAAACAGACTGAACACCTTCAAACGAGAGAGACCGGATCTGCATCGACGCCCCCAACAGGAGCAGAAAGACTCGTCGGGTATCTTGACATTGCATTTATCTTTTTCTGTGTTTATCTCCGTCAGTAAACGTGTTGATATGCTTCTTGCTTTAAACAAACGGTGTTAAAAAAAAAAAAAAAAAAAAGGAGGACTTTGTGTTATTTTGGGGGAGAAGAGCAGAAAGACAGTCCTCTGGTTCGTGTTTTTTTTTTTTTTTTTTGGAAGAGCCATGTCAGCGAGGACCACGACAGACGGACGGACCGAGCGATCGCGTACGTCCACGGCGGTGTTCCAGGACCCTCCTCTTCTTTTTATAACAGAAGACAGAACTTGTTGATAGCTGTGTGTTTGTTTTTTTCCTTTGTTTTTTCTTCAAACAGGAGTTGATGCAACAGAGTTGACAGTTTTATATATCTTCTACGATGCGTTATGGTTGCTCAAAATAAAAATACACAGCAAACTGTTGACTGTGCTTTTCATCAGAAGTCCTGCCTGGGCGTGAGCCGCTGAGTCCACATGATTACTGCGTTCTCTAAAGATGGGAATAATATTTCTGTTTCATCAAAGAATAACTTTCTTTGTGATGTTAACTCTTATCCTTCATCAAATCAAAACTGATGAGTCATCAAAACATTCACCCCCCCGTACAGTGTGTGTCGATCGAGACATGAGCTAATCAGACCTATTTGGTTTTTTGAACCAGGCTGTAAACATGTTAAACTCTGCTGTACAAACAGGCTTTTTAGAATGTGTGTGTGTAAGTGACTTCCTGTGCTTCCGCAGCCAGCCTCTAGTGGACACTCAAGAAACTTAAGTATTTTATACTTCAACATCAGCTTAATTTTTCAAAATCAGAGGTTGCTGCTTGATGTAAACGTGTTATCAGCCTAAAATCACGACTTTATCTTTAAAGTTTGACTTTATTTTTAACATTTGGACTTCATTATTGAAATGTCAGGTTATTCTCTTCTACAACTTAATGCCAGCAATATGACGACTTTATTTTACGTTAAAATTCTGTGGGGGAAAAGTATTCTTTCATTGAAACCTTTATTTACTCTCTAAAAAAACATTTAAGTTTCCCTCATTTCAGTTCAGCATGTCGTCCAGATTACAAGAAGATATCGTTTATTAAAGCCTCATGGGGAAATTACTTCTGCCCTGTGTTAGGGAGACATGCCACACACACAGGCTAAAATACACACACATGCACAAACAGGATGACAGAGTGAGGGGGCACAGTGAGCGAGCGCTCCTCAGCTGGTGGGGGTTCAGTGCCTCGCTCAAGGGCACCTCTCCAGCTACTTGGACCAGTGACCCTCTGGTTCCCAACTTAAGTCCCCACAGACTGAGCTACTGCCACCTCGCATTACAAGAAGAAAAACAACAAACACTTATAATCAATTACAATTAAGTTAAATTAAAACACTTTTGGAAACAAAGTGGCTTCAAATCAAAATCCTAAACTCTGCTAGAGCAGGAAGAACTCTGAACTTCAGACTTTTCTGAGGGCGTTCAACGAGTTTGGAGCATCATAAGAAAATTTACAGAGTTTGGTGAAAGCTTTGAGGGACTTTAAGAACGAGCCAATGAGAAGAACGGGTCATGTAGGTTCCCCATTTCCACTCCAACAGGTGATGTAAGGTGGAAGTTTTCCGATAAGAGCCTTGAAAATATATAAAAACCAAGGCTTTTTGTGCCACGGTGAGGAACACCAAATCTATCTCCAGTTATAAATCTGAGAGCGGAGTGATCGACAGCGTCCAGAGGCTTTAGAGTCGAAGCTGCAGCGTTTTAATAGTAAATGGACTTGAGCTTGTTTAGTTGTTTTCTAAACTTCTGAATACTCAGAGCACTTTTGCACCGCAGGTCAACCCTGATCCAGACTGGTCCGAATCAGGTTTGTGTCTAAACTGAGATGATCACCCCAGCCTGTGCAAAGTGGACAAACCAATAAAAATATATGGGACCTAACCCCCTAAACCCCGCATTCATGTGGTGTCGAAAATGCACATGAACGCCTTCTCAAGTCAGAGCAACAACTCTGTGGAGAATTGGTGACTTGCTGTTATATTCTTCATCAAAAAGATATTTTGTTAATGTTAAGACACTTTTAATTCACGTATTGCACATCAACTTTTAGCTCAGATATAACTTTTAACTATTTTAGGACTATCCTAGGAGCACCTGAAAGCAGCCGAAAACATGAGTATCTCCCCATGTTTCATCTCTAACCAAAACAAAACTGTTAAACTAAACAGTTTGGGAATGTTTGATACTTTAATTGGTATAAATTAAACTTTTGATTGGATTTTGAGGATCAGGTATCTCATTTATTCAGAAAAATAGAGCAGATTTTATTTCTTCCTGTGAATGCAACATACTTCCCAATCTTTAAAAATAAGGGAAATAAATTTGGGGACCCCTGGAACCTCCTCAAGGAAAGCCTGAGGCTCCCCAGACCCCACTTTGAATCCCCTGGTTTATTTAGCTCAGACTGTATGTGGGACATGTTGCATAAAATACTTCAACATGCTTCACTCATGAAGCTTCTGATGACTACAGTGTGACTCAATCGCAGTTTCATTGTGTGCAGGAGACATCACAGGCTGCTGGAGGTGTCACTGCTGTAATTTTCCATGTTTTGATTCTGAGAATATCCGACGTGAACTATGGTTGAAATGGAAACATGAGAACAATTATTTGGTCTTTTGTCCGCCTGGAATGATGGCTGAACTGAGGATGCGACTTCGGAAAATGTTCACCGGCTTATCCCGGACGAAAGGAGCTTCGTTTCCTCTCATGCAGTTTCGTAATAAAACGTTAACCCCGCTTTCTTGGCATGCTAACGGTAGCACAATCGCCCACTCCTGTTGGCGCTAAAACCCGCCTTCTTTTGTGTGGCGTTCAAGACGACCAATCACAATCGTCCATGGGCGGGACTACAGCTAAATGACGGCGGTGTGTTGCAATGAGAAAGCCTCTTTGTGTGTTGTCAACGTATAAAAGACATTTCTGCCGCAGTTTCTTTCTTTGGAATAATGTCGGCTGAATATGAAAATAGGTGAGGAAATATTTTCATGATTTTAAACGTATTCTGCGTTTATAGAGCTGAGTTTTTGTATCGATGTTAACATATTTGAGGTAATATGTGACTGTTGAAGATAAAGACTTTGAGGGAGGCAAGCTAACGGAACGTTTCTTGAGTAACCACCGGGCCTGCCGACAGCTAGCTTTAAGCTAACATTAGCCATTATCTTCTCGTACATGAAAAACAAATAAAAAACAAACATACATCCTAATTGATGCCGCGTGCTTAAGATCAGCGGGGATGTAACGATCGTTCCCAAACGTGACAGAATAATTAAGATGTCGACCGGTGTTGTATCGTATATTGCTACCTATCGAGATGTGCTAGCATGCGGCTCTGTGCCGTACGTAAAGCTTTATTTGATTTTACGATAATATATACATGAAGTGAGTAGTGGATTATAGTAATTACTCGATCTGATCGCATTATTATTTAACAGATACAGACAGCTGCTGCTGTATGTTAACATTTTCGATAGGGTAGCAGATCACGACAGAACACCGGCGTTTTCAGTAGCACGTGAACGCGCGTGCTGAAGGCCTTCCTCATCCCCCTATTTTATTAATAAATTCCGCACATCAGAAATCTCGATTTATTAGCTAATTTTTGGTTGGAAATGTTAAATGATTGGTTTTCACACGGTGCAGACAAACTCTCGGATGTTTTGTTGAAGATTTTCGTGAATTCGTTCTTTTTGATGTGTCGCGCACATGGTCGCGTGAGGGGCTCGGACAATGCCGGTAGAGTAGGCCGTCCGGGCCTGCGCTCCGAGAAGCTTTCCCCACGCTGTTTCCGCCGTGTTCACGGTTATATCTACCTCCCCAGACAAAGGCCAGGCCCATGACCATGATCTGAACGTTTAAAAGGTTTCGCTGACTCGACAAGTACAATAAAAGGTCACATAATGCGTAGCGGGGCCCGTTAGCTTCGCCTGTAAGCCTCGCCTGTTAGCTTCGCCTTTTCTTGACTGAAATAAAGTCTTGTACTCCTTATTTCTGCCCCAAATGTCGATGTTGGGCGGTAAAGGCGTCACATTAAGCTGTTAGGCTGTATTAATTTGGTTAAATTGGCCGTAGCCGCCGTTCTCGTGGACTCTCGTCGATTTCAGCTCAGATGAAGAATCGACCATCTTGAATAAATGTGGTAAAAATGGCGGACTCCTGAAAAGGCGTTTGCACCCCAGCAGACGTATAAAATGGCTAAAGTGATTTCCAGTCAATCATAGCGCTCAGGATACGAACTGTAGTCAATGTTTTGTAAATAACCACGAAAATGTATTGATAATGGTTAAGTTTAATGTTGGAAATTCGTTAAAAGGTCGTGTCAATAAAGTGTTAAAGATGTGTAAGACTTGCATGTTTTTGTGTTTGGTCGGCTCTGAGTCTCCTGCACAATAATGCTTTATGTGAAATAGTTTTTGAAGTAACAGGAATAAAATCATTGACTTAATTGTCTTGTCATCCACAGAGACAATGGCCCCGAGGGCATGGAGCCAGATGGCATCATCGAGGTGAGTTCCACTGTTATCATCAGGGTCGTAAAACATCACATTCGCGACCTTTTAACATCTGAAAATTGGATTTATCGTAGTATAAAATGTGTTGAAGTAACCCAGACGATCAGGAAGCTGATGTACAAAGTCAAAAGAATCCTGTCACTAATTTCCGTTTTAATTGTCTGAATTTGTTTCCTTTCAGAGTAACTGGAACGAGATCGTTGACAGTTTTGATGAGATGAGCCTGCGCGAGACCCTTCTCAGGGGAATTTATGCCTATGGTTTTGAGAAGCCCTCCGCCATCCAGCAGAGAGCCATTATCCCTTGTATCAAGGGTGAGTACCATGTTCTTTAAACGAATAGACATTTTCAGTATTTCATATGCAAAGAACAGTTATGTGAGGTATGTAATTTATAAACTGCTGTTGTTTTCTTCTTCAAATGTCTTATTGAGATTTTGCACTTACAAATACTAATTCCTCTAAACACATAAAACGTCAGTGTGACTGAGAGGGGGGGAAAAGAGCGGTGACTTTTAAGCGTAGAGTAAGAGAATTCTAAGCATGTTACAAATGTCCATTATTTGAGACTTGTGCACTCCAGGGTTCCCTCTCCTCCCAGCTGGTGTGTTGGTGAAGGACTGAATGTTCCTTGGTAGAGAAGCTGTCTGCCCTCCACTGTGTCCAGGTCCCAAGTCCTGGAATCACAACTAATTGGCAGATTACACTAAATCTTTTAAAACAATAGTCACATTTCATTAATAATTAACATTTATGGAGGAGACTTTTGTTTAGTGGTGCCTCATCCCCACTCTCCAAATGTGTGTAAAAAATCTAATGAAAAGGTCAGGTGCCCAGAACCACCACATTCTGTAGGTTGACCACATTTTAAGAAGACTTACTTTATTGATCCACGCAAGGGGAAATTCTGTTTTTACAGTCTGTTAATTATGCAACACACAGGCTGAAATATACACGTGCACAAACAGGATCCTGTGGACATGCAATAATGGAAAGATGTCATTTTGTTTTGCATCATCCCATACGTGACACACATCGCACTACTTTGATTGACCATCACTCTGTCCACCATCCGCTTGACCCCGCCCCACCCGCCCCCCTTTTTAATTTTCTAAGTCCAGTTTTTTTTAAATGTCCCATTCTGTGTGCGTCTGCGTTGGTTGCTGCGCAGCTCCTGTCCTGCATGCAATTACAAAACTATACCGCATCAGACTGTCATCCAGCCGCTTCCTGTTGTTATGTCGAGGCTCCCCGGGGGCTCATGGTAGAAAGCTTTGCTGAGCAGCCCTGCATAGACTGATGGTGGGCTTTTTATCTTGTGCAATTATTGATGCTTTCTATCAAATTCTCCTTACCAGTCTCGATTGTGGCAAATAAACTATGTTAACGGCGTTCACCGCTGTCAGTGAGGGTAGCAGGAGAAGATGGCGATAGATGCTAAACGCTGATTCAATGTTTGGTCATAAAGAACTGAAGAGCTTGTAAATGGCCATAATAAAATGATCCGTAATGGCTCTCGCCTTTCCTTAAGAATCAGATAAATGGTCTGCAGTGTGGGACAACAGTCAAATATTAATCTGATAATAGTGTTTGAATTGAACAAGCAAATCTAAACCACTTAAACTAAACTGAAAGCTGATTTAGGATCAAAGTAGGAAGATAACCTGCAGCCAGCTCATTATCATCACTACGTTATAATACACATCCGTCTACATTACAGGAAGCAACATTTTAATGTGGATCTACTTTATAATTTGTAAAATCTAACAAAGTTTAAGTAAAGCAGAGTTGCTAACCAAAGTCATTTAATCCATGGACAAAAATTACAGCACTTGATGTTGTCAATCAAGTGTCAGAAATAGATTTTAGTTTTATTACATTTATGTCAAATTAAACAGAGCCATGCTGGAAACAGTTCTTTACACATTGTACTCTTTTAGAGTGATGATATAAATCTTGAATCTGTGAATGCATCCTAGAATCTTAAATTTTTAATTCAGGTGCAAGTATTCACTTACTTTCTACAACTGATAATAAATGACTGTTAGTGTAAGACTAGCAGACAATGGTGACATCAAGTAAAATCCTCCTGGGTATATCGCCATAATGATGCTGAACTACAAAGCAGTTTAGACTAAACGATGGTTCAGTTTGGGATTAACAGTAAAATGGTGCTTACAGCTAGTTTCATTTTCACGTTTGTGCCGTCCTGCAGGTTACGATGTGATCGCTCAGGCCCAGTCCGGTACTGGGAAGACTGCCACCTTTGCCATCTCCATCCTCCAGCAGGTCGATGTGGAGCTGAAAGACACCCAGGCTCTGGTCCTGGCTCCCACCAGGGAGCTGGCTCAGCAGGTACACCTCCTCTCAAACACTTTTTACCAATGATTAATCGCACCTGTTACATCATTCGACTTGCAGCTTTGAAACTTAGTTATGAAAGTCTATGGGGCAGAAACTGACGAGCAGCTGAACGACATCAGTGTTTATGTTTTTGGGAGGCTGAAGGGAACAAATCTGATCATATTGAATCCCTCACACAGCATTGAAAGGTCTACTGATTGTTTTAATAACTATAATTAACTTAAAGCCAGCTGCTATGATCTATAACAGTCAAAGCTGTCACATGACCACAAGACAAATCAAAGGTTCTTCTTCTGCATTTATGGAGAAACCTGGAGATGCTCCTCATACCCACCTTTCCTGTTCACTTATTATCCAAACGTTTACACTAAAGGATCAGAAGAACGTGCTGTTAATGATGAAACTCATGCGTGTCAACTGACTCTGTGAACACCGGCTGTGTTGACACTCTGGTCGGCGTTCTGTTGGCTGGAGTTGTCGGCACAGCAGGGGTCCAGAGACGTGATCATAACTCGTTCTGAATACAGCACAAATCACACTTCTGATGATCTCACTGACTGTTACAGTTAATGCAAGTCCACTAGGGTGCGCTGCTGATTAGAAAAATTCTGTCCACATGGCACTGAGCTCCCAGTGCTCGCCTTCATGTCTCAATCACGATTTGTCTTGCCCTGTGGTTAACACAGCCATGTGTAATCATGCGCTCTGGGTGACTCCCCAGGTGATAAATGTATACAGCCAGATTTGTAATGTGATCTGAATCCATGACGACACCTGTTAAGCTCAAGAGCCTGAAGATGAACAAAAAAATAATAATCTAGCTTTGGGCAAACCCATGCCACAACCTGAGGCACGGTTTAAAACATTGCTGGGCAGCATATCACTGCATCAACCTCTAAACTTTTGACCGTTTGAACTCTTGAGAAACAGGTTTACCTGTGCAGAAGACAGGAAGTTAAGAACACAGTCAGGTGTTTATTCTTTACTGGGGTTGAGTGAAAACAGGTTTTACATCTGGGAGGTAAAATGTTTTGGTACGGTGATACAGGCTGTAATGGCATCACATCATATAAACACTCAAGTTATTTTGCCAAATATGATATTCTTTGTATTTCTGGCTCCTATGGACTGGTAAGTGTACCAACATCCTCCTCAATCTGTCTGATCAGAGCTGCGATGGCAATGCCGTCATTAATCTCAACATCCAGATGATGTAAACGGAGCAGTTACTGTCACACAGCAGCCGTTATCATAGAAAAAAAACAGTTGTTCAGCCATCAGTTTTATACCTACAAAATTGGCAGATGTGCAGAGGCCCCCCTAAGTCTTGATCTTCTCTGTTTTTGAACGCTCTGAGATCATCGTAAAGCCTTTTTTAGATGTTATCCTTGTTGGGGTTCAAGGAGTATCAACTTGTGTATTTCTGCAGATCCAGAAGGTGGTGCTGGCCCTGGGCGACTACATGGGAGCCATTTGCTACGCCTGCATCGGAGGGACCAATATCCGCAGCGAGTCCCAAAAGCTAATGGCCGAGCCTCCTCACATCGTGGTGGGAACCCCCGGCCGCGTGTTCGACATGTTGAACCGTGGACACATCTGTAAGTTATTGTAAAAGTAAACCATCATAGTAGCCCTCGAGTGTAGTTCACCACCAGAGAGAACGTGCTGTTAATGATGAAACTCATGCGTGTCAACTGACTCTGTGAACGCCGGCTGTGTTGGCGCTCTTGTCGGCGTTCTGTTGGCTCGAGTTGTCGGCACAGCGGGGGTCCAGAGACGTGATCATAACTTGTTCTGAATACAGCAGCCATCAAGGTTTTGAAATGGAGACTTAGAACTAGCAGTGACGATGAAGTCAGACTTGCAGAAAATGCAAGTAATGAATAAATGTTTTGTTTTCTGCCATGACACAGTGACTTGGTGCACATCAATTATCCTGAGCTCTTCAGATAGTTTCTACTGCGACATCACACCTGAACTATTTAAAGCTTTCCATCATTCGTAACCATTTCACGTTTCTCTTGCAGCCTCGAAGTACATCAAGATGTTTGTGCTGGATGAGGCCGACGAGATGCTCAGTCGAGGGTTCAAGGAGCAGATCTACGACATCTTCAGGAAACTGGTCAGCTCCGCACAGGTAAGACGTGCACACCTGTACTCTGCTTCTTGGTCTTTTTTTTTTTTTTTTTTAAACCATGTTCCTCCATTATAGAAAAGCAGCTTCTGATTTTGTGGTTTGATATCTGTAAGAGCGAGCTTTGCTTCAGGACCTACAAATAAAACACTGAAGGATTAAAATATCAAATGTCAAGAACTACATGTCAAGGTTTTAACAGCCCTTAACCTGTCTGTTCCTACAGGTGGTCCTCCTGTCGGCCACCATGCCAGCTGACGTGTTGGAGGTCACAAAGAAGTTCATGCGTGAACCGGTGAGGATCCTTGTGAAGAAGGAGGAGCTGACCCTGGAGGGTATTCGTCAGTTCTACATCAACGTGGAGAAAGAGGTAACGGAGTTCCGCCCTGTCCCGTCTGTGTTTGAAGCACATGGACGTCATTAGATTATTTGTGATTTTGAGACAGAGTGCGGTCCAGGGTTCCCTCTCCTCCCAGCTGGTGTGTTGGTGAAGGACTGAATGTTCCTTGGTAGAGAAGCTGTCTGCCCTCCACTGTGTCTGGGTCCCATGTCCTGGAAGCACAACTAATTGGCAGATTACACTAAATCTTTTTATACAATAGTGACATTTTGGAGGGGACTTAATGATGAATGGGCTGAATTTTGTAACATAACATCTGTTTAAAATAACTTGCTGTTCAGTCCCTGGATTCAAAAGTGACCCCTCTATGACCTGACTAAACTCATTGAGATCCAACTACACGCACTTGTACATCTGAAGTGATTCAGAGTGACGCCTCTTTGTGACTGATTATTTACAGTTAAACAAAGACTCACAGGAAACTGACTAACATGCACTCAAGACCATGTCATAAGTTTAATTTGCAGATGTGGTTTTGACCTGAAAACAAGGTCACCTCTTGATTTACCTTGTATGACTAAACAAATGCTACACAGAAAGGGATGTTGTTGCTAGATGTTATCGGCGACAGCCGAATGTGGCATGTCACATGTCTGACCTGTTTCCTTTGTTTCTTAGGAGTGGAAGCTGGACACGCTGTGTGACTTGTACGAGACACTGACCATCACACAGGCCGTCATCTTCATCAACACGAGAAGGAAAGTGGACTGGCTCACCGAGAAGATGCACGCCAGAGACTTCACCGTCTCTGCTCTGGTAAGAAACTCTTAAGACCATGAGCCCTCTTGCTGTCATCGCTGTGATGTAGGACGATCCTCATGAAGTGAACGGACACAGAGACCTACCTGGAGCCTCTGTATGACGTGTTTATTTTCTGTGTGTAAAGTTTGACTCTTGTGTTTCAGCACGGTGACATGGACCAGAAAGAGAGAGACTTGATCATGAGGGAGTTCCGTTCCGGCTCCAGTCGAGTCCTCATCACCACTGACCTGCTGGTACGATCACGAGCTCTATTTTTATTCCGTTTGTTAGACAATAAGGTCATCATCAGTCCAGGGTTCCCTCTCCTCCCAGCTGGTGTGTTGGTGAAGGACTGAATGTTCCTTGGTAGAGAAGCTGTCTGCCCTCCACTGTGTCCAGGTCCCACATCCTGGAATAACAACTAATTGGCAGATTACACTAAATCTTATCACATTTTTAATAATGATGGGACTTCTTAAATTGGAGTTTTGTAAAGCAAAGTGTGAAAACTTCATGAATGCTCTATATTTAGACTGTATGGAGCCCCTGAAGGGTCATGGATGGAGAGATAACAGTAAAGGATCACAAGACCCTGGAGTTTTGTGACTCTAACCTACTTTAAGACCGGCTCACTGTTTTAAAGTGTAAAAGTAACTTACTTTGAGGGGGAATTTAGCTGCTGGAAAAATTTAGTTTGGACCTTCTGACAAGATTTTACTTTCTTTTTTTTTTTTTTGGGCAAGAAAATCAGGATTTTTTTCAAGGTTTCTTTGCATGTTTAATAGTTTTGTTTGTTAATTTTGAGCGAGGTGTTTTCGGATCTGACTTATGATTTGTTTATTGTGATATTGCTTGACCTTCTAAGTTTCTCAGGATCACTTGTTTTACTCCCGTGTCCATTCAGTTTTTTTATTTATTTTTTTTAAAATGCAGCCTGACTGTTTGCTCTGACTCACTGACAGACTGATCTTTGGCTCCACATGTTGCTATTCTGTACGATCGATGTGTGAAACTAATCGCCATTACGTTCCTCTTCAGGCCAGAGGTATTGATGTCCAGCAGGTGTCCCTGGTCATCAACTATGACCTGCCGACCAACAGAGAAAACTACATCCACAGGTAAGTTTCAATATGTGTGAAACAGAAGTGACTTTGCGTTCTTGAGCAGTTAAATCACATCAGTTATCTGGACAACTCGCGGGCTGTCTGTGCTTCAAAACCTTCAGTGTAGGCTCAGAGCTCAAGTAGCGTACTGTAGCTAGTAGGAGCGCAAACTCCACAGAGCAAAAACAGACGGAACTAAAAGAGCTGCACAGAAACTGCAAGTTGTGGACTTTGTTGAAAAGCAGGAAGACAATTTAATCCGTTTCTTTTTGGGGAAACCCCCAAAACAGACTGTCTTGTACCAGTGAGACTTGTATTCTGGATTTTATGGTATAGGTTTTTACTAGCTGTTAAAGACAGTAGTCTTTAAATAAAATGGACTGATTTAAATGTATAAACCAGCAGCTGAGAAAACTACTTGGAGTACCAAGAAAAATGTACAGTTCAAGAAAATGTGATGATGCACCACAGACTAACTAATGGCACTGGCGGCACATCAGGAGGTCCTTTTTGAATATAAGATTAAATCTTTGTTTTTGTCAGTGGAGTCTGGTGTCTCTGCAGAGCTCGACAAGAGTAGAACTAAACTCTCAGGAGTTTTCTGACCCGAACACTAGAGCCTCCAGACAACATGCTGGATGAAACTGATCGTTTCTCTCCTCTCAGGATTGGTCGAGGTGGCCGTTTCGGCAGAAAGGGAGTTGCCATCAACATGGTGACAGAGGACGACAAGCGAACCCTGAGGGACATCGAGACCTTCTACAACACCACGGTGGAGGAGATGCCCATGAATGTGGCTGACCTCATCTAGAAGAACCCTCACACGCCCTCTGTCCTCCCCACCCCGCTTATTTTAGAAGTCAAACCTTGTTTCTTATAAGATCTGATTCCAAGAACTTCTTTTGCTAAATTCAGCCTCGACTTTTACCCCCTCCATCATAAAGGAAAGGGAGAACGCAGCCACCTCTCCTTCCTTTCCTTTCAAATAGATTCAGCCATGTTGGAAGGATGAATTACTGACCTGCTTTGTGTGCTTTCTTTCCTTAGTCCAATCCAAGACTCACCCTGCGGCTCTCCTCTCAAATTCCAATTTGAACATTTCCACCCGCGGACTTTTAGCAGAAAGTTTGTAACAAGAATGCAAAACGACCGCATTTCCAAAAAGCACATTTAAAAAACAAAAAAAAAACAAGGTTCATGATCAATTAAAGGATTTTAGCTGAACATCAAATAACAAACTCTGCTCGGTTGTGTTAACGTTGTGCATGTTTTCAGAGAAACTCCTGTGAAATGTGGCTGTGATTTGTAGCTGCTGGATGAGAGGTTTAGACTGCAGCTCAGTTTGGACTGGAAAATTAATCCAACAAGAAGCGCTGCATTTGACCTGATCAGTATTTAAACAACCTTCAGTGTACTTTAAAAAAACAAACAGCCTTGAAAATTATGACTATGTTGCAAAGAGCAGTTTTTGGGGGCGAGAGTACACAGGGCATACTCAATAAAAAGACCTGTATAGTAAAAATCCATCATCAATGAGTTGTTTACCATTTTACTGCTGTTTCATATTATATATATTTTTTATCGCTATTGTACATACTGCTTGACTCGTGCAGTAGCATTCAGATGAAGACCGACCGCTGGCCGAGGACGTTTGGAGGCAAAACGACGGTGAGTTGGGGGAAACTTTGCCTCTGGACCCTGATGACCTGGTTGGATTTTCACCTCTAACTTTTTGTTTTTGTTTTCTTGGGTTTTTTTTTTTTTTTTTCCCTCCACAATATCTTGATTTTGATGAGGTGTCGGTGACTTTTTGTAACCTACCTCCCCAAAATGTCGGGGAGGGGGGGTGGCTATCTACACGAAAGGACCAAACTATAGATTAAAGTATATAGAGACCCTCCCTACCCGTCCCCCTCTCTTAAAGCTCATTAAAATGCCTGTCATCATGGGGTGTCTGGTGTAGGAGAACTGTCATGTTTTGGGGTGTATAGTCAGTGCTATTTTTTAAAATGAATTGACGGACTTGTTAACCTTTTTGAGACAGAAACAGTGTATCAAGTTTTCTACATTGGATTCTGTATAGTATTTATTTTAATGGTCTTTAAAGAAATAAAGGTTTCTCCTTTTAACAGTGTAAACTGGACTCTGAATTGTTGAATAGCATGAAAACTCTAAATGGCCGAATCCTGCGTGGAAAGGCTCTTCTAATGTTTGTTTATGTACTAAATATAGGTTCTATTAGTTTTCAAGTATTTTCATGATACACTGCAGTTTGGGCCATGAAGTTTTTCCTCTAAACTTAATTTTTTCTTCCCTCCATTGTTTGAGTAAATATTAGTTATAAACCATCCTGAAAGCTGCTCTTCCTGCTTCAAAGACACTTCATAATGCAGCCTATTATACTGGTTGATGTTTTCCGTAATAAACTACAGTTGTGTATCAGTGTCATGTTCATTCAGTCACACATGCGCCTCTTTTTTTAATTATTTTTTTTAAATCCCACCTGCTCAAAGAGCTCAAACGTGACCGCACACTTTCGTCGGTTCGGTTTCCGGAAGTGGATTTCACAAATTACATAATCCATCGACATTTTACCAAATCCTACTATCAAGAGAATGAAGCCTGGAACCGAGACAAACAAGTTAGCCCAACACTCGAGACTAAAAAACAACAGTTTGTATATATATTTGTTTGTTCTGTGTGACGCTATTAATTACATTCACTTCGGTACAACGAGATTACCAGTAAATTCCGTGAAACGTTGCCATGGTAACGGCGAGCTCCACCAATCAGAGACGTCGCTCTGGCATGGTTAATGTAGTTCTTTATAATATGATATTCACAAATAGGTGTATTATAATAGGCCTTCTTTGCTGTCTCCGGCTCTAGCCGTGCTTCAAGTCCCGCAGTTAGTGCTGTGATTGGCTACTCACTCTGAGCTTCTCAAGCCCCTCCTTACTACGTTGTGATTGGCTACTCGTGCTCTCCAAGAGTAGTTGTGATTGGATGATTGTAAGCGCGGCAGATATCAGCTGAGTATCTTTTCTGCCATATGTTTCTACCCAGCGTAGCGACATTTTGACCTCTATTCGTGTTATATACATTTACATACATTTACATTATATATACATTCTCAATAAAACAACTAATAGTTCTTAATAAAAATTTACTGATGATTTAAAACCAGACAGGTACAGAATATATACAAAGAGTCCCATTGAAATTGAACATGAAAAGTTTTGTATCAGCGCCATGTAATCACAGAGAGTGTTGTGACAGCAAAAGGCCAACACCTGTGGAGTTTCTCAGGGACGGGGATAGCCGGTATTTTGTCTAATTTTTAAATGCTGTTAAATTGGCTTGGTGACGTCTTTTAGCCCAGAAATATAAATATAAACGTATCAGTTCTCCGAGGAGGATAAATATGGTTTAAGATCAATGACGCTGACCGTCCACTAGAGGGAGACATTGTTCTTTTTACTGCGGCGGGATAGTTCAGCACTGACGGCATGATTGTCAGAGAGATACGTGACAGACAATCATTTCTCCACCATGCAAGTATTTAAAAACCAACCATATGTTGTTTTGATTAAAGTTAGCGTCATAAATTACAAAAGAAAGCGAGAGAGCACTGTGTAAATTGCACAAACTTGTTGGAAACGTTTCACTTAATTGTGCTGTATGCAGGAGTTTCTCTGCAGCTTTTGATATTTAAAAACAAGAAATGATCGATGATTAGTGCCTCGGACTTCTACTTTTGTAACAGCTTTTGAGATCGTAAGAGTTTATTTGGATTGTATTGGATTTTAAAGAATATAGAGTCATGGCAACACAAAGCCAAACACTGTTGAATTCACCTGCTGCTGTAGTCCAGATGAAACCCTGAGTTGCTCCTGATTGGATGTTTATTTGTTGGTTCTTTCACATGTGCACAAAACTTTTTGAAAACTTCCTGAAATTTTCATGCTGGCCTTCTTGTAACTTTTCCACATGAAGTCAGGATAAGCTGATGTGAGGTGGCAGCAGGAGATATTCAGGAAAACTCTACAAGTATTGGGTGGTGACGTTTATTCCCTGTGATCTCTGCACGACCATAGACTGTCTGCACGCCACCTCTACCATCTCCGTGCTCTAATGAACCTGCTGCATTATGTTTCCTGTTCTCCAGTATGTTCTTCTCCACTCTTTAGTTCATATTGAGATTGTGGATGTTGTCATTCCATTGGATTACACATAACATTGATATAAAGGCAAATATTCTCATTATAATGTCGTGTAGCGGACTCTGTCCGCGTTGTTTATTTACGTCACGTCTTATGTCTGGAAATCCCCCGCCCCCCCTCCCCTCTGACAGGGAAAGTCCACCGCTGTGAGGAGCATATGTGAACGGCTAGGTCCGTTACTTTTTACTGGATGTTTTATATTTGAGATCGTTTATTTCCCGATCAGACACGGAGCAAGGAGGATGTTGGTACAAGACACGATCCGTAGGAGGCTAAACTGTGGAGAATATCAAACATTTGGAGCGCTGGTGATGTCAACAGCACCTTTCTAAAAGTTGAAAGATTTTCAACTTGAGCGCTTGGAATAAAGGCGCTGGGTGCTGTGCTCTTTCTCCAGGCCGCCACCTGCTGCTGCTAACGCTCTCTACTCATTGAAAACATTTTTAAAAAGATGCTCAGAAAAAAAGACACTTGGTGGACACGGGGCCCACGCTGCCAATAAACACTAAACGTAGTGTACAGCTTGATCTTTACTGTTGATGCACGGAGCAGCCATGATGGATTTAGAGTTCGGTCACAGAAGCTGCTCCGAGTTTCAAGTCGGAGTTACGAAGTCCTGAAGATGTATCTGACTGGAATGTCACATTTCCGACTTCTGAGAACAAATGGAACGACCCAAAGGTGTCTCGCTGTGAGGTGCATGTGTGAACAAGTGCGTGTGGAAACGGCTTTAAAGAGTGTTCAAGAGTTTACCTTCAGCTTTTGATTATTAAAAAGAAGAAATGACCCAATATGGAGCTCAGGACTTCTAGTTCTGTTTCTGTAGAATAGAAAAGGGACCGATATCATTTTACTCTTTACTAGAATCGTATCGAATTTTAGTTATTTTTATCATGACAAACCACACACAAACACACACACACAGGTTAACTGTCCCTGCGTGACGTCCCTGCCGCCTGAAAACAAGTGACGTCTCAGCTTTTTGTCCCTCTCTCAGCCTAGGTGGCCCGTCTCCTTCTAAAGGCACTTTCCCTCTCTGTGGCCAAGATGCCCCCTTGCCCATCCCCCATACACACACTCATGCCCCCCCCCCCCCCCCCCCCCCCTCACTGCACCCCCTGATGGGTGCTGGATTGTGGGATTGAGAGATGGTGGGGTTGTGGGGGGGGGGGATTATGCGAGTGTGGGGCTCGTAAAGGGCCTGCCATGCTCTTTCTGTTGTGTGACGGATGGCTGGGAGGCTGAACGGGCTGCTTTGCATGAGAAGAGAAGGCAGCAGAGGGAGAAAAGAGGGCTATTCAATGAGGCCTGTCACCTAAAACCACCCCCCTCCCCCCCCTCCTCACAGCCCACCCTTCATCATCCATCCCTTCATCCTCTCGTCCCTCCTCCTCCCTTGTTCTGCCTCTCCATCTCGCTCTCCCTTTCTTCCTTCGTTTTGTGGCTTTCATTCGTCCGTCTTCACTGCTTCTTTCTCACCCTATAATCTACCCCCCACTCCCGACCCCCCCCACCTCGCTGCCCTTCTTACTCCTTGATTTCATCCCACTTAATTTCTGTTCATTCACATTTTCCCTCCTTTCCATCACGCTGTTTTTACCTCGCTGAGTTCCATAACATTCAGATCCTCTCATTACTTTGTGCTTATTGTGAGCGAGCAGCTATAATGGAAATGTCATTGTCAGGCCTCTTTAACGCCAAAAGAACTCATGTGACTTGATGCTCTGACATGCTGACTGAGTCCACTTTTGAGTCAGCAGGAGATATTACGGCATAATTAGGTTAAAGCGGCTTTCCACCATTTTTAACCACTCGGGACAGAAACATAAACAAAACGAATCCCATGAATACAAGTGTTCGTAAAACTGCAACAACCTGTAACTTCTCCTCCTTCAGTCGCTTCAAAGTCGATCTAATCGAACAATAACGTCAGGGAGAATGGCGTCTCTCTCATGTCCACAGAGCGCCCACGTCTTTACGGCGCCAGTTCACACAACAGCCTTCAGCTACAAAGCAGCCAGTTAACCCGTCTCTATACTGTTTGATACGACGGCTGAGAGGAAGAGGACGGAGACGGGTGAAGCTAAGAAGAGAGAGAGCATGAGCGAGCGAGAGGTCGAGTGAGAGCAGGTATTGGTCGTATTTTTACACGTTAGAGCTGCAAGGCTGACGCCCAGCTGGTTAATTTTACTAAGGACCCGATCACACAGACGTGTCGCTAGCAAAGCCCTTGTTTTCCTCTGGTACAGGGCGCTTGCCGGACGCTCTCTCTGCTGCTAAGCAAAGCATTTTTCTTGCGTTTAGAGGGCATGCATAAAAGTTAAAACGTGTTCAATTTTTCAGTTCAAGACGCCGAGTCACAACGCTCATCACTATTGGCCGCGGCAGTCGATTGCATCAAGTAGGAGGCTTTACCTCCACTTTTCACGACATACCCCCTCCTCTTCTACGAGCAAAGCAACAGCAGGAGCTCTACGTTTGCTTAAACACATTTTTTCCAACTTATTTTAATTAGTCAAGTATGCGCCCGGAGCCCCGCTCCAGATAGCTGTTTTTTTCACCCAGATGAGCTCAGGCATTTTTGGAGCGGCCACGCCTAGCGCAGTGTGTTTCTGTGTGACCACCGTGCATTTACACTCAGAGCCCTTAGGTGGGCGACAAACGCACCAAATCAAATTCCTCATTTATGTTGCATATTATTAATGTTTTAAACACATTGACATCTCCTAGCACCATGGAGTCATGTTTGTGTCCGCTTTTTGAATGGAAGTTTAAAAGTACTCTGTTACCTCTGATTTGGTGTCCACCACCCTCCCTTGAAATATATTGGAGTTTTCACACTTTCACAAAACGCCTAAAAACACCAGTCGCAGGATATGACCTTCACCAACCCCTCCCGCCCTCTCATGGTGGTTTTTATTCTAAATCTGTCTTGTGTTCTCACATCAGCTCACCGCAACTTCTCGTGAACATTTACGGAGGGACTGGCAGGAGAAAAGTGGTAAAAATGAAAAGAAGAACAAAACGACCAGCTCGCTGCGGTCTAAGTTATCAGAGTGACGTTTGAGTGATGTTTAATGGAAGGCCGAGGGATTATAAATTACATAAGTCTAAGGTTTCTTAACTCGTCCACATCCCCTCAGTCTCAGCCTTCTCTCAACATTAACCCCTCCCTGACCACAGCTGAGTGAAGACTCTGTTTCCGTGGTGATGATGTTTTTTTTTTTTTATGGTCCTCTCAGACCTCCTGCTGTAGACGTCTTTAACGGCTGAGCGCTCCTCCCTCTGCAGGACCAGGTGCGGCTCGTCTGCTCTGTGCAGGCCGTGCCTACATGTCCCAGGATGCACTGCAGCCCCACTGCTGCATTTCTTCAGCTAAATGCTCTGGGATATGTAAATACAGCTGAAAACACTCCTCATCCAGATAACCCTCTGCTCTGGTGTTTTTATGCCATTTTTTCTGTTTGTAGTTCTGTAGCCTGAAGGCCGGACTAGTCTGTAGATTTTCTGGGACAACAACGAGGAACTCAGAAAACACAGGAAACAACTTAAAGAGTTTTTCTAACTTTATACCACACTCCGATAGACCGACAAAAGGTTACAAACCTGTAAATTAACCCTTTCATGAAACCTGGGGGAGAGAGGGAGAGGTCTCCTGACTTTTAAAAGAAAACTTTCCACTCGTGATGACAGAAAGAAAGAAGGAACCGGCTGCCATGTTGGCTTCTTCTGTGTCTGATGTGACACACAAACGTAACGTCAGAGTGTGTGAGGAGACGCAGGAGTTGAAAACCTCCTCCAACATCCCGACTCGAGACACGGAGCTGACGGACGGACGAAGAAAAGGAAGGAGAGAGGCGGGGAGAGAGAGAGAGAGAGAGGGAGATGTTTTTGAAAGAGGGAAAGAGAGAGGAGGGTGGATGGGATTCCTCACTGGGTTGTCATGGAGATGGAAACGGGAGACTGGAGCTGCACAATTCACAATTAGTCACAAACACATGGTGTCACACACACACACACACACACACACACACACACACACACACACACACACACACACACACACACACACACACACACACACACACCTGTTTGCGGGAAACTCTCACACTGACTGACTCACACACAAGATGCATCTTTGTTTTTCAGGCCATAATATTACCCATGATGCAACTTGGGTGTTTAATTTAAAGATATGCTGGAAGGGTCGTCTTGATAACAGATTCTGAGAAAATTCAACGATTCTCATACCTGTTTGATACCATGGCAACATGAAAGAGAAGTCCCAGACTCCTGTTACTTGGTAATGTCTTGATATTAATAAACAAAAGTCGCACACAAACTCCTGCACACCGTCTAAATTGCACAAAAACATGCGCAACATTTTGTATTTGTACAATTGAGACGACCTTCAGGAGTCGGTCTACAGTTACTGATCGCCTCCTTCCTTTCCTTCACACCTGTGTTATGAAATAGATGTAGTTTTTTACTTTTCAAACTTGTAGTCTTCAGATCTGTCTGCCTCTGACTCAGGTGACATCACTTGAGGAATCTATTTGGCTCCATGTGGAGACCTGATAGAGATGCAGCGTGTACATTAGCATCACTTGAGCATTAGCCTCGATGTTGGACGTAAACGTAGACACTGTGACATCATCACTCATCAGTCTGTCCACTTCTCTTCGGAAACCTGGAGGTCACACAGCCGAGGTAAGTAAAAAGAACGACGTGGAAGTAGCGTACGAAGAAGGGGCCATCCTCCTTTACTGACTTGATACTAACTTGTAACTGGAACATGGTCAACTCCAGTGTGATGTCATTCCCAGCTCCGAATTCAGAGGTGAATGGAATGCACCATGGTAGTCAGGAGGAGGCAAGAGGTGACGAAAATGAAAGATGTAGAAGTGTCGTAAAAAGTAGCAGAGTCCCCTATACGACACTATAATGAGAATATGTGTCTTTCTATCAATGCTACATGTAGTTGAACAGAATGTCAATGTGAACTAAAGAGTGGAGAAGAACATACTGGAGAACAGGAAACATGCAGCAGCAGGTTCATTAGAGCACGGAGATGGTAGAGGTGGCGTGCAGACAGTCTATGGTCGTGCAGCGATCACAGGGAATAAACGTCACCACCCCCTCCCACTCGCTCCAGGTGAATTCTCCTGATTATATCCTGCTGCGTTCTCACATCAGCTCACTCTGACTTTCTGCAGAATAAATACAAGGAGGCTGGAGGAGAAACTCTGGGTGAAGAGAGAAACATTCAGCTGTTTGTGTTCACACACGACGCTCAACACCAACACTTCAGGAGGTTTCTGAAGGTGTGAAAGCTCTTTTATTAGAATTTATTTTTTGCTCACACTGTTGGAATTTGCCTCCCACGACCTCTGAGTCTGTCTTTTACCTGAGCAGATTTGCAGGTTTGTGTCTCACCTGGGTCTTGCAGTCACACAAATGAAATCAGTAAATTTGATCTTAATCAGCTGTGCGATCACTGACAGAGAGAGAGAGAGGATGATTAAAGGTCGGTGATGGCGAGGAAGAGGACGGTGAGATCACACACAACGTTTCTTCTCCCCCTCCTGGATGGGGGACAGGGGTCCAGGTCTGGTGCTCAGGTTCTACTTGGGCGTTCTGACGGAGGGGTTGTCGGGGGAGCAGCTACCATCATGACTGTCCTCCCTCTGCAGACCCTGGATCGTCGTGGACTGGAGCAGGTTAAATATCGCCTCACAAATCAAGACATGTCAGTGATTTAGTGAGGAGTGGTCAATGCAGCCAATCAGGAGTTAGAGCCTCAAGATTAGTGATGAACCTCGATACTCCAAAGTACCAAAGACTTAAAGCTGAGGAGACACATGGATGTACAAAACAAAATGTGACGAGTTTACGTCCAATAATATCACAGCGTTCACCCGTCTCTCAGCTGTTTGCGGCGCTCAGATTCGTTATCTCTCCCGTGATAGCCTGTTTGTCTCGCTGTCTGCCTGCCTGCTTTTCAAAGTACGAATCGAATTCCTCTGCAGGTTATGCCCCGCCCACCTGTCACCCACCTGCAGCTTTATCTGCTCATCGTTTGAACACATGTAGATCAGATCTGTTTAGAATGAGTCACAGTGAGACACTGACCAGCGACAGGAAACCAAAACATACCTGAGCGAGAGATCATCAGGAGGTGAACAGCAGCTGCAAGCCGTGGATTTAAAGACTGAGCAGAGACTCCTGATGACAGACTGCAGAATGATTCCTCTGAGCCATGGAGACTACCTACTCCGAAGCAGGAGCTGAAAAGGTTCTTCTAAACCGGGTTCTAGGGACTAAAATGGTTCACAGTTCCTGCGGCGCAGAATCACTAAAAAGGGGGGTGGAGGTTTTTAATAGTTCCTGGGACTCTGAAAAAGTTCCTGTAGTCCTAAAACACAGATTGTTGATGTGGCGTGCTCATGACAGATGAAGCTCGTTTTGGAGTTTTCATGAGGATGAAGATGTTTTTTTTTTTCCAAAATTTATTTTCTGTACTTTTTGTGCTTTTATTAGAGAGAAAGGACAGTGGACAGAAATCAAGAAGGGAGAGAGAGTGGGGAACGACCTCCAGGAAAGGAGCCACCGGTCGGATTCAAACCCACTGCGCCACCAGCGCTCCAGGATGAAGATGTGTTCGAGGACTGAGCGTGTGTGGATGGCAGGAAAACCTCTGTTTTTTAAAATACCCGCCTACGTGTAGACCAGGTCTCAGTGGGACCATCACTAGTGCTGTGTTGAAGAAGACTTCTACAGATTGAGATCTTAAAGGAGAATGATGAGGAAATCAATCAGCTGAGAAATCGGGACATTTTATCATAGACTTATTCTGACAACCAGAGCGATCGCCCCCTGCTGGTTATCTGAAAGACTGCAGGTTTAGGCACCTGCAAAATGTTAAACTTTTAATAACTTTGCGCTTTATTTTTTAAATCCTTAGTTTCCTTTACTTTTCTTTCGTATCTGAATATAAGGGTTTTAATATTCAGGAATTTAAGGACTTCCTGAAAAAAGAATCACACAGGATTCTTTAGCTCAAGTGTTTAATCTTGAGAGAATTTTCTCAAACAAATGAATAAATTAGAGTTTTCTTTAAATTATTATTATTTTTTCTACTCCTGGATAGTTTGTCATATTTTAAATATGGCCCTGCAGAACACTGATTCAAAATGAATCGATTATTAAGATATTTGTTCGATTTGTTCTCTCTCTCTCTCTCTCCTTCCCTCCTCCATCAACAAGTGTCTCGCGCACCGTCGGAGTCTTTTCACTTGCTAATGCACGCGCACAGCCCGCAGCTCGGCGCGCTGTGATTGGCTGCGGCGGAGTGCACGCGGACAGCAGAAGTTTGTGAGAGAGAGGACCTGAGTTCAGAGTGAGTCTGAAGTCTGACAACAACAAGTGTGAGAAGGATCGCTCCGTGATGACTGCTGCTCACTCACTCTAACACACACACACACACACACACACACACAAACACACACACACACCGATCCCCAGGCTGCTCTGCGGGCGTGGCGCGTGCGTAATTAGCTGATTCGGATCACCCGGTTGAACCTGTAGGGGAACCTGGCTGCACGTCGCCAGGTGGACGGCGACAAAAAGGAGCTTCACCTGTTCTGAAACTTCACCTGACACCATGTACAGCATGATGGAGCACGAGCTCAAGCCCACCGGGCAGCCCCCCTCCCACCAGACCGCGCAGGGCCTGTCTCCGGTCACCGGGAACATCACCGGCATGGGAGGCAACGGCCACTCTCACCCGGGCTCCAAGACCGCGTGCGCACCCGGAGTGGACCCCATGGATAAGGTGAAGCGGCCCATGAACGCCTTCATGGTGTGGTCCCGGGGCCAGCGGCGCAAGATGGCGCAAGAAAACCCCAAAATGCACAACTCAGAGATCAGCAAGAGGCTCGGCGCGGAGTGGAAGCTGCTCACGGACGCGGAGAAACGGCCGTTCATCGACGAGGCCAAGCGGCTCCGCGCCGTGCACATGAAGGAGTACCCCGACTACAAGTACAAGCCGCGCCGCAAGACCAAGCCGCTCCTGAAGAAGGACGCGCAGGTGGGGAAGTACCCGCTGTCCGCCGGGAACCTGCTGGCGGCTGCGGCGGCGCAGGGGCAGGGGGGCAGCCCCAGGATGGAGAGCTACGGCTGGGGTCCCACTGGTGGATACGCTGGCATGCAGGGCGAGGCGCTGGGCTACACGCAGCAGCTGCACCGGTACGACCTGTCCGCCCTGCAGTACCCCCCCGCCATGACCGCAGCACAGTCCTACATGAACGGAGCCAACTCCTACAGGTGAGCGGAGACACAAAGTAGTCCCAAAGTGTTCAGCTCAGGACAGGACAGGTGTGTAGAGGGTTAGAGAACAAAGTAATTAAGTGCTCTGATTTTTTTCCTCAAAGAAATCTGTGACAACAGCTTCCTGATTCTAAAGTTGTAATTTATCTGTGTTTAAACTCCGACTCAGAGAGAGGACAAAGAGAGAGAACTTTAAAAGTTTCAAATGTCCTCAGTGAGAGTTAGTGAGGCTAAAGATGTCCTTAAATAAATCTGTCATCTTCCAAACTGTTGAACACTTTAATGGCTCGGGATTAAATTAAATATAGTTGATTAAAAAAAGTGACTTTAACAGCTGCCTGTAGTGAACATCAAGCTGACATCCCTCTGTGTGCAAACTTTTCATTTAGAGCTGCCATGTTTTAATTTGTATATTTAATAGTTTAGTCTCTGCTTCCACTGAGAGTCTTATTTATTAATAAAGTGAGAGGAGAGTTTGATCTGCAGCTTCTTCCTCAACCTGATTTTATTTCTCATAACTCAAAGTAGAAGTCATTAGATCCTGAACTGTTAATCACATCATGATGGAGGCTTTCCTAAAAACACACAAAGAGAGAGAGAGAGAGAGAGAGAGGGCAAGGTGGAGCTTCAAAAAGAACAAATCAGATTATTCAGTTTGCAGGGGTGTAAAAAAAAAAAAAAAACCTCCCTGATGTTATGTGATCGTTAATCTATTTTTTTATTTACAGGAACATTTGAAAACTTAATGTGTCGACTTTTTGAGGCGAAGTTTAACTCAGGAAGTCCAAATGTGTGAAATCTAACTGTGTGTGTGTTTTAAATGGATGAATAATCAAAGACCTCAAACTGGATTCAATAAACCGGCTTCTTGTCGGACTTTAGATAGAAGTCTCCGGAGAGTCTGTTATAATTTTGACTGTTCTCTCCCTGAAGTTTCAGACCTCCCTGCTCTGAAAACAGTCGACTTCATAACTCAGATTTCCTGCATGTGTATCTTTACTCTTTAAAGTTTCTCTGAAGTTTGCGGTCTTAAAAAGCTTCAACATATCGAACCGTAACGGCTGCATTGTCTGCTCGGAGTCGGTCCTGAATGAGTCTGAACTTTAAAATCTCAGTTTGATTTATTCTGCACAAGACATCCATGTTTTAAATCTTTTAAATGTTCAGATAAATCTGCTCTGACTGCGTCCAGAAGTTGTTTTGATTCTCTGCGTCATGATGTCGTCTTCACTCTTGACACTCGTCTGAAATAACGATTAAAAAGCTGCGATGCATGGCGACGTACTGAAGAGTTACCGCTGCATCGTCAGTGTTTCCTAAAGTCTCAAATCTTTAGATTCATATTTACATTTTAATGTAGATCAGTGATTCTCAGCCTTAGGACCCTCCTCCTCCATGAGATAGCCTAATTAGATATTTAATCAGAAATAGTTAAGTTTGGACCTGAGACAGAACAAGAGAAGGTCGTGTTTTAAAAGTGACCAAATGAAAACAGCTCTGCGTCCCACTTTCGGGTCCAGACCCACCAGTTGAGAACCACTTAGCTCCTGTTGCGTTTTTCCACCTGTTCGCTGTTAAACATCAGATTACAAAGACTCCTTTAATACTCTTCATCGTCTTTTTTCTTCTCTTCAAGTTTCTCAGTTTGTGTCTGACATGTTTCATTAATCGATATAAATTTTATTAACTTCATGAATGTTTTTAGTTTCTCCCTCAGCTCTCTGAATAAAACCTCCTCCTCCCCTCCCCCCCCCCTCCTCCTCCTCTCCTCCCCTCTCTCTCCCTCCTCCTCATCTTGTCTCCTCTCTCTCTCTCCTCCCCTCCTTCCTCCCTCTCTCTCCCTCCTCCTCATCTCGTCTCCTCTCCTCTCTCTCTCTCCTCCTCTCCTCTCCCCCCCTCCCCCTCCTCCTCCTGCGTTCTCCTCCTGCTTGTTATGCGTGCCGTGTGGCGCTCCGCTCTGCTCGCTCCGGTCAGGAATGTTGATCAGTGCGACTCGATGGCAGCAGGATGGCTCTGTGTGTGGTCCCTTTACCCACAATCCTCTGCTCCTGCTAAACCATTGTCCCCTATAACACTTGTGGGTCTCGGCCTGCTGCCGCCAACCCCCCTCTCCCCCCTTTAACCCCCCCCCTTCCATGAGGACTGTGATGAATGACGTGTAAATGGCGTCCTCTGCTGCAGATTGAAGTGATTGAGTTTCTGCGTGAAGTCGTTTCCCTCCATGACTCGTCTGTGAGTCATGTTACAGGACAGACGTGTTGCCACTCGTCCTCTCCCACGGTGACCGCACGCCAAACAACCTGAACTCATAAAGACGTGTTTAACCTTTTAGTCTCTTAGCGAGCAGAAATGAGCCTCAGAGAGCTTCACTTTGATGATTTTAAACGTCTTCACGACTCAAATCTCCTCGCTGAAGCTTCGGACACCAGAAAAGAACTTGAACTCAAACATTTGATCATTAGAGGGGAAAGTGAGCGTACCTTTGAAACATTTAGTAAATAAAACCTAAAGTTTGACATCCTGTTTCTCAGTGGTGATCTTCAGTCGATGTTTTCTCCTCGATGAGACTCTTGAGAGTTTCTCTGCACGCCACAGTTACAGACCTAACAGGCTGACTGACCGCACAAGAAACAAGGATAAATAAAAGTCCTTCAGAACATTCAAGAAGTTCTCCTGTAATGTCGTTAACTGGAGGTTATAAATAAAATGAAGAACGGTTTAAATAAAAACACAAACAGTTGATCTGTGCTGCCGACATGTTCAGTCCTCAACGATCCTGAAGGTGAAATGTTAGAACTCCTTCACACTCAAACCTGAGGAGGAGTTATTTGAGCACTTTAGATGTTTTTAATGTCCTTAAACTCAGAATGATTGAACTGATGCTCGATGGCGTGACACACGGCTGGGACTCTGCTGATCCTGGGTCTGATCCTGGATCTGTCTCATCATCGTGACTCGGCAGTTCATCTCGCTCGTTCATCTTTAAACCTTGAGCACGTTGAAAGATGTCAAATTCTCGTTTCTCAGAGAAAGTCGTGAATTCAGAGTGTCATTGGCCTAGTGGTTGATGAGCTCAGCCCATGTACGGAGGCTACAGTCCTCAAGTCGGACGGCCCGGGTTCAAATCTGACTTGTGGATCCTTTCCCGCGTGTGCGTGTGTGTGTGTGTGTAGTAAATGACAGTACTGAACATTCCCGGGAGGATTCACACATTAGTCTTATGGTTTAGACTATTCCTGATTTTTAACTTTCTGTCGTACGAACACAGCGAGTACATTTTGACCCGGAGTCAGCGGACGAGCAGGAGATAATTATCGAGGTGGTGACCCCCGAAGGATTAATGTCATCAACAATCAGGTGTGACGTTTGTAATCCAGAGGATGAATTTCAGAGTTTTTAAAAAGGCTCAGAGTTGATTCTCTGTGTGTTGACTTGTAACAAAGTTTTAAGTTTGAGTGTTTACACCGGACGCTGAGCGCTGCACGATAAATCACGAGTTTATCGTTATCGCTGTAAACACATCGCACAAGTCTGAATTTATCGCAATAACATTGAATGATTATATAAGGCAAACAAGCCGTGCTCGCTCTGCCCGGTCTCTCCTCTCTCTATTTCTCTCTCTCTGCTCCTCTCTCTCTCCCCTCGCTCTGTTTTACAGATCCCTCAAACCCAGAACAATCTCTCTTCTGTCTCCTAGGTTTTGCTTCCTTGTGTTTAAAGTGTTGTGAATAAGAATTACAGATAATTTTAATAGAAGAAACTGTGTGAGCATGTCTACCCATCAGCTGTTTATCCTGATTGTGCAGAACAGGACTCAAAGTTTCCCAGAATGAAACTGAAGATAGACATGTTAATTAATGATTCTTATCTTCTCTCCCTCTTCAGCCCGATGTCGTACAGCGGAAGCCCCCAGCAGAGCCCCGTTATGTCCATGGTGAAGGCAGAACCCGTGTCCCACTCACCTCCTACCGGGAACCCGAACCACCACCGGGGACCCCTGCAGGGGGACCTGAGGGACATGATTAGCATGTACATCCCCGGACCAGGGGGGGAGGCCGGGGACCCCTCTGCCGCACAGAGGGGCTACACCAGCGTGCAGCAGCATTACCTCACCGGGACCGTCCCACTCACGCACATCTGAGACTGAAACAGGAAGGGGCGGAGCCGGAGGAGCTCAAAATGCACAGCTGGATGGCAAGAGGCGGAGTCAGAAGATTGATTTAGGAGTCTCACAGAAACAGGTGTTCCTGCAACGTGACGATGAAAGTTTGATTTCTTTTAAAAGCTGTTATGGGTTCAAACTGCCTTCATGTACAGAGCTAAGGCTCCGCCCCCTCCGCCCTCCTGCAGACTTCTCTCCATGAAGGACAGCGCTGATGACACGTCTGTTTATTTTGTACATACAAGTCTTTTTTCCTTTTTTATATCTTTAGAGCTTATCCTTCATAAGTCCTTCCACACTCGTCCCTCTCATGATCCAGGCCGAGCCAGTCTGCGGTCTGAAGCCCGACCCGACAGTCTGGAGGACGGATCAGTCTCTGAGAGTGGGGAGGAAAAGCACAAGTCGAACGTTCTGTGCCTTGGCTTTGGTTGAGTCGTCTGCATGTTCGGTTGTACCTGCTGGATGAACACCTGTCAGACAATCAGCTGCATCCACAGGACGCCGACGGAGCGCGCGGCCCGTTTTCTTCTCTATTATTAGTTTTAGATTTCGACCTTTTGTTGTACATGTTTTGCTCTGGCAGTCATGAGGTTTCTTTTTTTTTAGGCTTTTAATATGAAATGTTACATTTCAGCTGAGTTTTAATCTCCACACCGCAGATTCAGAAAGTCTTCCTTCCAGTAAACGTTTCTGTGTTTGACTTCCTGTTTGTGTGTTGACCTGCAGGAAATGGGAATCTTTACACCTCCATCTTGTTTTAAATGTTTGTAATCACGTCCTTCTGTACTTTTTAATCCTGTGTGTCTCAGACTGACAGATCTGTTGTTAGTGCTGCTATGGACCTATACAAACCAGAATAATAAACCACTTTCAGACGGGCTGCCGAGAGGATTCTGTATTTTTAAACCTGGCTTATGGTTTTAGATATTTCTGTTACTCAAAGTTCAGTATATTTCAGAATCACTCCAACAGATTACTTCAGATTTCAGCAGCAGGTAAACAGTCTGCAGACGTTACAGTCTGTTTACCTGCTGCAGACGAGATATCTAAAACAAAGCCGAGGTTTGATGTCACCTGAGTTCCTCTTGACCTTTTTGAAGCATTTTTTTTCTACTAACCAAATGTGGAAACAGTCTTTATGAAAAAGGGAGTTTTGTTTTTTAATGAAAGTAATGTGTGAATGTTTACACGAAGAACTAAAACTTTTATACTGACTTTTGTATCTCTATTTTTAGAATGAATTGTGTGTAAATGCTGCCGTGTAGAGTTACTGTGTGTAGCATCATGTAAATAATGTACACATTTTTAAGGCTCTTATAATAAGAGTCTCTCTTTGATTAAAAAAAAAATCTTTGTTATGGGATTCATGACAACATTAATAAAAAGTACAAAGCCTTTTTTTTTCATGATTTATGTTTGGACACGTTTCATGGAACACTGACACATAATGCATTCAGGGACCACTTCATTAGCTACACTGTCCTGGACCCGTTCTCCCGCTGTGTTTATTGGGCGTTATGAACCAAACATACAAACAGTGGTGTTGATGCATTCATGTGGTGTCGGACACATTGGAAAAATGAGTGTCCAGGTTGTAAAATGCAAATGCACACCTGCTGAAGTTGGAACAACAACTCGGAAACTCAGGAAAGAATTGGGTGCCTGACTTCCTGACTTCATGTCAAAATCGTCATCACATGAGGGGCAAAAAATGTTTTGTTAATGTTAACATACTTTTTATTAATTCACATTTTGCACATTTTTTATCAAATGTAACAGTTACATTTCACACATCTTTGTAGCATCAACGCTGTTTTGTGCTGTTAAATCATTCAGACTTTCCGAACTTAAAGGGATACTTCACCTGTTGAAACATGAATCTGTATTGACATTGGGTCATACATGTAGTAGAAATGTGAAATACATTTTGAAGTTGGTGCCTTCTTGGCCGAGAAAAGGCAGAAAGTTTATTTTGGCTCGTGGATGAAGGACACCAGATGACTCCCAGAATGCACAGCACTGCAGGCCACTCCCACTAAGGTCCTCTATTTACAGACATTTACTACAACATATACGCCCGTTTCTTCAACTGATTTTGAGATTTCTTCCAGAACTTAATTGGCATCTTGGAAATTCCTGGCAGAAAAAAGACTCTATGTCTGTGTTCATAGGCAAACAGGCAAACAGGCTCCTCGTCCTCACCACAGCCGACAGTCTTCTGCCTCGGCGCTACATTGCGGCTCGTAGAGATAGCCACTAACATCTGATTCGAGCACAAGACCTTCAAAATCCCCTTCATCCATATCAGTTTGAAGTTGAAACATACTTTTTCCCCTATTGTCGGTTCTTCTCAGCTTTTTCCATAGAGCCTGTTAGTATAGCTTCCAAGCAATATGGCGTACATTAAGTTTAGTTTCTGGGAGTGAGTTCCCACCCACTGATCTGTGATTGGTCTGTAGCTTCAGTGGTCGAAAACATGAGGAAATAGCGTTGTAGTTTCACCCCCACTAACCACAACAGCCAACGATGACGCAAACTGACAATTTTTGCATCATCGGAGACTCCTTCTCAGACTTAAAAATACAAAGCTTTCCCATCTCAGGGGAAAATGAGGGCTGGATGCACGACCATTCAAAAATACTACCAGGTTTCTAATGATACAAAGCTTAATGCAAATGGGTGAAATATCCCTTTAAGTTACATGAACACACTGAAGTTGGAAGAACGACTTCACAACCTGGAAACTTGGACAATCCGAGGAGCACCTGAATGCAGCATGAGTCTGTGGGGGCCCCTCAAACCAGCACTCATCGCCATAATGTTAAAAAAAATGGTCCAACAGCAACATTAAGAGGCCAACTTACGTTTGGACAGGAGTATCGGAACGACATTGAGAATTGTCAGATGGGGCCCCATTAAGGAGGTTTCCTACTGTCATAGTAAAACTTGCACATTCTGAGCCACTGCTTTTGTTTAAAGTTTGTCAGCCCTTTGGGGGGCCCAAGCAGTTACCTGCCAGAAGACAAGTAGAACCTGTGCATACAATTTGGCATTAATCAGAGGTGGGACAAAATCATTGTTTTGTAAGTCTCAAGTCCCGAGTCCTGAACTTTGAGTCCTGAACAAGTCACAAGCTCTCTTCACCTCTTTCAGGCTAATTCCACGTTTAACAGCTGATTCTCAATGACAGATTTTGTGATTCCATCCGTGTTTTCCGAGTCAAGAAAAATCATAGATCCCCAAAATAACAAACACATAAATCTCAAGTATGTTTGAGTCACAAGGCTCAAGTCAAGTCGTGAGTCATTAATGCTGAAGTCCAAGTCGAGTTGTAAGTACTTCATGATGTTGTTCAAAGTTATCAGGTCATGTGACTCGAGTCCACCCCTCTGGCGTTAATATAGTGGGAGTTAATTAAGAGTTGAGTGAGCGTGCTCAGGTCTGCAGGCGTGTCTTTGCAGGATGCAACAAGTGAACGTGATTCTCATGAACTCATTAAACATAAATATCATATTAAACATTTATTTCTCTCTTAATGTCAAGAAGGATCTAATTCCTCTGTTTGATTTAAAGTTGTCGTTCATGAACACATCTTTTAGGTATGTTCAGACATCTTTAGATCCACTGTGAGGAAATATATAAATTACCCTAACACACTTTCAATCTGAAATGTGTATGCATGTGTGTGTCATAGTTATGTTTGGTTTTTTTCGAGAAAATACATGCATACATATCTTTACTCACACATACCTGTATGTATAAATATGTATGTTTGTAGGTATGTCTCTCTCTCTCTCTCATATGTGACTGTCTTCATCTACTTTGTAAGTTACTAACTACAATCTCTTCCTGGGAGCTCCTGAGCTCTCTCTCGTCTTGTTGGTTCCTCATGATCGTTGGTGTAGACGGCGTGCTGTTTTCCAACTTTCTGTCTCGGAGTTTTTTCCTCGCTACTGTAATGTTACTGAAAGTTTCTTTGTGCTCATGATGGATTCATGTTTGGTCTTGGTAGAAAATATTCACAAGAGTAGGACCTGCGCTTGTTGTGAAGTGTTTGCAGATACAGTCATTATGATTTGGTCTTTAACTAAAGATGTATGCATGGTTGTTTGTGTGTGTGTGTGTGTGTAAATAACTTGAAACTTCAAAACTGACTGAAACAGCGTCATCACATGATAACGATCATCAAAATACAAGAAAACAACCAGAGTTGACTTGTTACCACAGAAAATTACAGCCTTTGTATCTCGAGATAACGAAATAAATATATTGAAATAAGGTGAAAGAATAAAAAAATTACATTTCTGGTTCGCGGGAAAACGGAGTAAAAATAAAATATTTGTTGGCCATGTTTGTCCTCTTAGGGCTTCCGTACTAATCCTCCCTTCTCTTAATGAAATCTTCATAATAAACAGTTTATCAGCTGTTTCTTTATGACGTCATCCACCCTGATGGTTGTAGACACACTCAGTGTGACATTCCGTCATCACACCCACCTCTCTCCTCTCTCTCACGCCGTCCTCCCCGCTCTGTTCCCGGCCTCTCTCCCACCGAACCTGCGGGACAAAAGTACACATTCTGGGGGAGGGGGGAGGATCCGTCTTTAGAGGCTGGGATGATTTAAAGCTCGATTATTTACTTTCTTATCTTTCCCCCTCTTTAAAAAATCACTTTCTCCTCTCCCTCCTCTCCCTTTCACTCCCCCCCCCCACCCCCCTCCTCCCCCCTCGCATCCCCGCACAGAAAGCGGGTGGATGGCCGCTCGTAATTGGCCGTGTCGGAGGCTTCATTGTCCGCTTCTTTTCAGGCCGCAGGTGCATATAGTAAAGCCGGAGTCTCCGCTCCTCCCCCGGGCCGCTTTGTTCCCTCTCCCCACTTCCCCCTCCCCCCCGCCGGGCAGAAAATTAGGGCTGCTTTCTGGGGGCTTCGTCCCCGGGCTTAACCCTTTCACCGACCGCCGGCTTTCTCATGGAAATGTGAGAGAGCCCCGCACCGGCTAATCGGTCACTGAGAGGAGGGGGGAGAGAGGAGGGGGAGGAGGGGAGGAGGAGGGGGGGAACAGATGCAGCCAGGAGCTCCTTCAGATAAATTTAATTTAATTTAAGTGAGAGTGCATCAGTTTAAAACGCGTCTACAGCTGCAGACATTTATAAGTTGAACTTCCTGAGAACCTTCCTGCACGACCTGTCTCTGCAGAACTTCAGCAGATTCTCTAATTACTGACGTCACAGAGAGGAATGAAGTAAATGCCAACCTGCAACAAAAGGAACATTAATGCAAACATGTAAAAACCAAACAAGAGGGATGTTGAGAGGTTTTTATTCCGAGCTGTAGATTAAATCATGAAACATTACTTCACATCCGTTTAAGAACTTTAATATTCCTCCAACATGCTTCATGTGGGTTCAGTGTGAACATTTAGGACACTATGATAATATTATGCTTCTCACAGGCAGCATGATGGCTACTCTTCTTGAAATAAATCTGCAGGAACCAATCAGAGACGTCGACAGGAGAAAGTGATGTGTTCACAGTTACACAGGAATGAATGGACAGAACAGAAAGAACAAAGTGATGATCATAAAGTGTCTCTGTGAAGTTGACCTCACGTGTGCATGAATCAAAATAACTTTATTTATAACGCACACATTTACAGACACACTCAACATGAAGCATAGGTCCTAACCGTAGAATAACTATTTACAGTCTCTGGTCCTCACAGGAGGAGTCTGTAAAGTTCAAACAGAAACACAAGCACAGGATGCAAACGCTAAAGGTCAGCCCGAATAAATGCAAATAAAAGGAGTGAAGAAGAAACAACAGGCGGCGCTTGGTGAATGAATGCATGAATAAAAGATGCTAAACGGCGATGTCACTTCTTTCATACGATTTAAAAACACAGAATTCAACCAAACCTGCTTTGTTATCCTCATATTAAAACTGGTTTTCTTATCACAATCTGAATCATGCCAAATCTTCGGGAGCCAATCGTCCGTTACAGCAGGAATGAGTTTTCTGTCTTTCAGTGGACGTTAATGACGTCACGTAAAAGAAAGAAAAGAAGTAAAAATCAAACCTGCAAACAAGAAGCAGCAATCTCCAGTGTTAAATAATGAAGAAGATGCTGAAGTGTAAAATCCTGCAGTTCCTCAAGTGTCCACTAGAGGCTGGCTGCAGAAGCACAGGAAGTCACATACACATCCATTCTAAAAAGCCTGTTTTTACAGCAGAGATTAACATGTTTACAGCCTGGCTCAAAAAACCAAATAGGTTTGATTAGTTCATGTCTTGATCGACACACGCTGTACGGGGGGGTGAATGTTTTGATGATCATCAGTTTTGATTTGATGAAGGATAAGAGTTATTCACAATAAGGCGTGTAGCTGACCTGATTGACAGGTGGGCGCGATGTAACGGTTTGTCAGGAGGTTTAAAACCCGCCCCAGCTCCAGCTCTCAGCCTGTCGTTAGGTCGACTGAAAGTTAGACTGAGACAACATTTCCAGCATGGAGACCGCCATCGATGGGACTCCAGCGCCCCCTGCAGGAACAGACGGGGGTCAACACTCAGGCGTATTTAGTATTTAGTCTTATCTTTTCACAATGTGTGACCCTCTTCCTCAGCATGAAGGTGTTCTAAATCAGGTTTTATATTTAATGACTGTCAACTCATTCCTCAGGAGGAATCGGACGTCCTGCAGAAAGTTTCAAATGTTTGAAGTACGAATGACTTATTCTCTCGTATTATGACAACTCAAATTACAGTTTTTAATTTGAATCTCTTTTTCTTCGCAGATCGATTCTAATGATTTTTAAATCTACTTTAAAATTTCTACTCCTCAGTTGATTTTCATCTTCAGGAGGACTCCAGTGACCCCCCATAAGGACCTCCTGAGATCCTCAAGGATCCCCTGGAATCTCCTTTTGGAAAAGTTTTGGAGATTTCTCAAGGATCCGAGGAATTCTCAACAAACACGAGCTGCAGAGAGACGCTAGAAATGTTCTTAAAAGTTTAAAGGAACGTGCAGGAAGCAGTTTGAGACGGTGAGAAGTCGTCTTTGTGCTGCTGAAGGAGAATTTACTTAAAAAATGTTAAAATGAGAAAATGTTTTATTTACGTCGGGATTGTTTGGAATCAACATTTTGAACATTTTTGTAAAGTTTGGTTCTTTATGTGAGACTCTTCAGTAAAGTTTCATTTCTCATTTTTCGACCTCTTCTTTTGTCACAATGGTTTTCTTTTTCCTCCGTGAAGCTCTGATGGCAGCACGAGTGAACGTGAGGTGATTTATAAACAGAGTGAATTTGAATCCAGATAAAAAAATTAATCTGTAAATACTGATAATTTAAATCATTGAAACTTGTTTAGAGCTGAAAAGTTAAAATCCCCTCTAAGCTCTTTCCGTGAGTTTGGCAGAGAACCAAACAAAGCGTCTCTCCGGGTAAGCTGCAGCAGAAGTTGGAACATGTATGAGGGTTGTTTTGGCTGCGCTCCGAGGGTGGGGGGGTTGGGAGGGAAGGGGGGGGGTTAGGGGGTGGAGGGGGGAGGAGGAGGGGGTGTCAATGAAAGGATTTTCTGGTCCAATACATCCTGTCACTTAGCAACGAGCAGTGAGGCTTCAACAAGTGGTTTCCATGGAAGTGAGGAGTGACTTAAAGTCTGCACAAAGAGCTGCGGTCAGTGTGTGTGTGTGTGAGAGAGAGAGAGAGAGAGAGAGAGAGAGAGAGAGAATCAGGTGCTTGTTTCGTTAAAGAGTGAATATTAATTTGCTGACACACATTAAAAATCAAAACCGTGTCGCTGCAGTTTGAATCTCGTCTTGTTTAAATTCATGTATTCTCTCCCTCCCTCTCTCGCCCTTCTCTCTCTCTCTCTCGCCCCTGTCTCTCCTGCGGGTCAGACTCTCATTGAGCCGCTGCCGTTGTCTCTTTTCTTCAATGAAACATTCCTACAAGGAAGAGGAGGAATTAGGAATCAAATCAACACAAAAAGAGAGACAAGAATGAGTTCAGAGCGCGGCGCTTCAAACGCTGCGGCTCGGAATTTAATGTTGAAAAATATGAGATGAATTCTGCAGGAGAGCAAACAGGGACCTGAGTACACACACAGGACACACACACACACACAATCAGAGCTACAGAGGCCAAAGGTGGAAAAAAACAAGAAGAAAAGTTTAAGACGAGGACGGAAACTGTCTTGTACAAGATTTTTAAAAATATTACCTTGTAAGCAAAAGCATGTTTCCTGTGAAAAGGTGAATCATTCTGTCATGCAAACTCACACACACACACACACACACACACACACACACACACACACACACACACACACACACACACACACACACACACACACACACACACACACTGTAAGTGGACGTATTCTCAGGATGAACAGAGAGTGAGAAGCAGCTTCACTTTGTGCACAAACATCCAAATGGTCACAGGATATAAACGTCATCGCCCCCTCCAGCTCACCAGCTGTAAATGCTTCTGAAAAAGTCGGGGTGATGAACGTGTCTGTTTGTGTTCACACACGCAGCTCGGCCGGACAACGCCAGGAACCTTTCAGGAGTTTTGTGTGTGAAGCTGCTGTGTAAACAAAGCGAGACAAGTCTTTGTGTGTCGCTCACAGAAACAACACTCCCTCCTCCACAGGTGTGTTTGTGAGCGTGTGTGTGCTGTTTGCTGGCATGCAGGTGAACATGTGGGTGGCTGCTGCTCTGGCAGTTCTTAATGAACGTCACGCTGAACACGAGATGGACGTGCGTGCGTGTGTGTGTGTGTGTGTGTGAGTGTGAGTCAGCGTCATGCCATGCAGCCTCTGGCATGCAAAGCCAGGGTGGGACCGAGAGGCCACACACACGCACAGAGCCAGGTAGACTGGTTCTAAAGGTGTGATAAAGATCCATGTTTAGTCTGAGAGGGGAACAAAGCACATCCTCCCACAGAGGACGGGAAAAAAACAACCTTCAGTTCGAGCTCGCTTTGCTCTTAGGACGCGTTTTAGACTTTGAATTTCTCCCTGAATCACCTGAAGCTGCTCTTCTTCAGGTGATTAGTTTAAAAAAAAAAAGAAACTTTGAGAGATTTGAAGGTGAATCAGTCAGACCACCATGACGGCTCTCAGGTGTGTCAGCAGCTTCAGACCTGCTGCTCAGAGAGGGAAGTGTTTGCTCAGCCCTGAAAGCTGACTGACAGGTGAGAGTAACGAGGTGAGGGAGGTGGGGTCCTCGTGTGTGTGTGTGTGTGTGTGTGTGTGTGTGTGTGTGTGTGTGTGTGTGTATGTAGAGGAGTGGCGAGGCTCACTCAGGGGTGAAAAGGTGGATTTGAGGGTGGAGTGAAAAGGCGTGGGACTGTTTTTACAAGTAATTACTGACTTTAAGTGACTTTATATTTCCTGTCTTCTACGTTTGAACATTTATCTACATTTATTTATTTACAACATTTCACGTGAAGAATCATGACGAGACAGACCTCAAGTTTTACCTTCAGTTTCTAAACTTTGAGCTCCGTGAGACTCGTTGTTTGTTAAATGACGGTTTAAAACTTATCCTCCTCCTCTTCAGTTTAAATAAGTCTCAGACGTCCTCACAACATGTGTGTGAAGTTTCTTGTTATTAATCCACTCTGATCCTGTATTTGATCATGTCTATAAAACCCTCTATTTCAGCCCTGCTCAGAACAGACTGTTTCTGTGTCTGTACCTTTAAATATGTAAATGAGCTGTGTCTGACCACGCCCCCTCTCTGGAAGGGCTCGGGTGTCTCTGGCTTTCTAGCTCTATGTCTTATTGTGTACGGTGAGAAGGCAGACTCAGAGGGCAGAACAAACACCTAGCTGTGGGAGTGTCACCCACCTGGGGGAGGGGTTACTGCCCTTTGTGATGTCATGAAGGGAAAATCTTCAAACGGCCTGTTTGAGCACATATTTTCTGAAAAGTGAAGCAGGGAAAAATACAGAGAGGATGGACTTTTCTCATCATTGGGGGGTTTGTAGACGGACTAGAGACACATATTAGTGTTAGAGAAACATGGAGAAGAGGAGTTTAAATATTTATTTTCTGCAGTTTTCCTCGTGTGGCTTTCAATCTTCAAGTGTATTTGTGAAAGAGTCTGAAACGTGCATAAAACGCTGTGATGGTTGAACTTGCAGTTTGTCTGTATTTGTTTTTTGTTTTTGACTCCTTTTTTTTTTTTTTTAAGCCTTAAAGTCTAACCGGGGACAAGGAATGCTAATTATGCTAATTATCTGCAGCATGTTTCAGTGCAGCAACATGCAGCGTTTCTAAATATGCGTCGCGTCTCACTCAGGCCGAGTCCACACGGAGGCGGGTATTATTATAAACTGAAGTTTTCCTCCTCAGTTCTCCAAAAAACATCTTCGTCCGCATGAAAATGCCAAACGAATTGTTACCACTGTCATGAGCACGCCAGGTCAACAACAATGTCCTTAACATGTGATACATTTACTCACCATTCCTCTGCAATAACCCTTTCATTTACAGATCCATCCCACCAACCCGAAGTCCACCAGGCCCCAGGGTCTCGTCCAAAACTCTGATGTTGGCATTGGGGTTTGTGTGGTGGGACTGTCGTTTGAATCAGCAGTGACCTCCGTCGTCCAAGAGTAACGAGAGTTCGAGAGTAACTGTGTGTGTATGTGTGACCATGTTAAAAGTCCAGTGAGCAACGTTAGCACCAGTGCTAGTTTGGCTACCTCTGCCATTGCACTAATCTCATGTCAACTGAAGTGACTACATCGCACGATGACGTCACACGGAGGAGAAACCGCCACACAGCGTGACGTCACAAGAACAAAACTCTGCTTACCCCGTCTACACAGAAACGCCTTAAACAGAGTTTCTGAACATCTTTACCCTGGAAGGAGTTTCACTGAAGGACAGTTTACAGAGACCTGAAACGCACAGAAAAAGCTACATGTTTGTATCATTTTTGGATCATTGTTATGATTTGGTCGGTGTCGGGACTTCCTGTTTTATTTTTTATTTTATCCTTGTGTTTCTCCGTTTCCTGTTTTATTTTGTGATTTGAATATCCATACTCACTACTCTGTGTTTATATTCGGGTAATCTGAAAGGTACGTTAGCGTTCTGCGTTCACGTAAGGATTTATTGGCCGCCGCTTTGTCCCGCTTGTTGGAGCGCGTTCTTCTTCATCGTCCTCAGAATCAGAGCGAAGAAAGAAAACGTACAACTGGCGTCATCAGAGTGGAATCAAGTTTAATCACCTTCACTCGTCTCGGAGGTCGAAACCATTTCAAACATTTTAGAAAAATTCATCAGCATGAAAAACAGAAACCTGGATGTGAACTCAAAACAGGAAGTGCAAAAAAAAGGTTTAAACTCAGCAGAGGTCGTCGATCCCTTTGATACAGCGTGTTTTTAAATCGATGCTCTCGAAACTCCAGATCTGCTCAAGACCACTATTTGAAGGTCTCGGTCTCAATCCCTAGATGTCTTGGGCTGAATCTCGATGTCCACCCTAAACCCTGAGCCTTGAGCCCTGACTGACTTTATTGACGTCACCTGGAAAGTGATCGAGTGCATGAGGCTGCGATGGCTCTAATGGTTAAATACAAATGGGACAGCACTTTGGCGCTTATAAAAAGTTCTACTCAAAATAGGCCTATAGGCTTATTGGCTTCCCCTTCCTGTTTTTTTTAACCGTCTCTACCTTTTTTCCTTTTTATGGTGTTTGTTTACCTTTCAATTCTTGTGGGCTTCCCCTGGAAATCATATGTTTCACATCACAATGCTATGAACTGTGGGTAATTCCCTCACGTTAAGTCTGCAGATATGCCCACTTACGGACAGGGTGCATAAAGGGCTTGTAGTCAGTGAGAGACCCCTCAAACACTTGATGATTTGACAGTGGGACAGCACTAAGACCTCACAGATTACCGGGAACGCTCACCAGTGAGTGTGTGAGGGTGGACATCGAGATTGGGCCTTGGTCTTGTCTGAGTCCTGGATCACTCTGGTCTTATCTCGGTCTCGCCCTGCTTTGGTCTTGGTCTTGAATCAGTCTCGATCCCTAAATGTCTTGGTCTTGTCTGGGTCCTGGATCACTGTGAACTCGGGCACATCGTGGTCTTGGTGAGTGTGGTCTTGACTAATCGAGCGTTACGTAGGAGAGGAAGGTAAACTGGTTTAGACCGTGTGCAGGAGTTCAAAAGAAATCAAAACAAGGAAGGATCAATGATTGGGTTTGTTGGACTTCTGTTTCTGTTGCCGTGGTAACAAACAGGTAAAGATATTGCTAGACAATCTCTGGTATCATGACAACCGTGGTGCGAGCCGGACTGGACTGAGAGAAAGTGGATGTAGAGGAATGCAAGAACAGGAAAGTGAAGCCAGCAGCAGATAGAAATCAACTGTTGATGAAAGTTCTGATCGTGTTCACGTCGGGTTGGATTCATCGTCCAGCAGCGACTCTCAGAGTCTGAAGTTTGACGTGGACAGAGAAACGTTTAGTGTCAGTCCTTCTGCTTCCTACTCCTTCTTCTTCTTCTTCTTCTTCTTCTTGAGCTCCGGGGAGCTGTTCCAGTAGTAGAGAACCTGCAGGGCGATGATGGCGTTACAGGCCGACGATATGACGTACGTGAGCGCCATCAGAGAGTCTCCGGTTTCCTGCAGCAACACAAAACAAATAAATAAACCCAAGCTGACGACAGTTTAACTTATTTTAGAGTGTGTGTCTGTGTGTGTGTGTGTGTGTGTGAGAGTGAGTGAGAGTGTGTGTGTGTGTGTGAGTGAGAGAGAGAGTGTCTGTGTGTGTGTGTGAGTGAGAGTGAGAGAGTGTCTGTGTGTGTGTGTGTGAGTAAGAGTGTGTGTGTGTGTGTGTGTGTGTGTGTGTGTGAGTGAGAGTGAGAGAGAGAGTGTCTGTGTGTGTGTGTGTGTGTGTGTGTGAGTGAGAGTGTGTGTGTGAGTAAGAGTGTGTGTGTGTGTGTGTGTGAGAGTGTGTGTGTGAGAGTGAGAGTGTGTGTGTGAGAGTGAGAGTGTGTGTGTTTGAGAGTGAGAGTGTGTGTGTGTGTGTGTGTGTGTGTGTGTGTGTGTGTGTGTGTGTGTGTGTGTGTGTGTGTGTGTGTGTGTGTGTGTGTGTGTGTGTGTGTGTGTGAGTGAGAGTGTGTGTGTGAGAGTGAGAGTGTGTGTGTTTGTGAGTGAGTGAGTGTGTGTATGTGTGTGTGTGTCTGTTTGTGTGAGTGTGTGTCTGTTTGTGTGAGTGTGTGTCTGTTTGTGTGTGTTGTGTGTGTGTGTGTGTGAGTGAGTGAGAGAGAGTGAGAGTGTGTGTTGTGTGCGTGAGTGTGTGTGTGTGTGTGTGTGTGTCTGTGTGTGTGAGAGTGCTCAGGTGTTTCCTAAACATCACAGGTGAACAAACACACACTTTCTCACCTGCAGGGAGGTGAAGATGCGAGCGAGGGATCCAGCAAACAGCAGGAAGACGGAGATGGCCGACAGCTGGCCGGTGTGTCCGTTACTGTAGTTAGAGGCCGCCTGGATCAGCTGAAACACACACACACACGGTCAGTCTGTCCCGTGTTTGCGTCTTGCACACAAGTGAAGCCAAAGGGCAGCCAACGCCAAAACCACCACCATGTCATCGAACATTTACTAAAGTCAATTTAATTACCAACGCTTTCAGCAGAAACATGAAAAACGAGTGTACAAAGGATCATGTATGCTGTAGTGTGTTTTACCCTGCCGATGATGATGGCGGGCATGTTGGAGGCCTGCATGGCGGTGACCACGGACATGGGTGTGACGGGAGACAGGAGGAGGATCAGCAGAGGGAAATACACGACCAGGAAGAGCAGACCTGGAGACAGAGGAGACACACTGATGAGACCGTTTGATTCAGTCAGAAACTCACAGGGGGCGGAGCCTGTTTAGATTCTTCTACATTCAATTCCACTGAAGATAAAACTGATTTATTATGATAACAAAACTAAAACATGTTAAACTAGGTGATAACAACAAACTCTACTGTTCATTAAACATGACTGGCATGCATGGTGCACCTGAAGGCGTCCTGGTTGTTGCACTGCTGCAGGTCACATGTAACACCTATAGAAGCCACTAGATGGCGTTGTGGCTGCAGTTTTCATGACCAAAGGAAACTGGTTGTACCATTGGTGTTTGTTTCTACTCTTACAGGATGAATCTGATTTATTGATCTTTGTTTCAGTGATTCATAGATCAATATTTTGGCACTCGGTGAGGAATTTTGCTGGTATTTTTGGGAACATTTGAGGGGGAGTTCACGCTCTGGTTTCCGTTTGTCGGTGAAAGTTTAGAATTTTAAATATTTGTTGGTCAAAATAAGAAAAGTAAAGTTGTCACATTGAGCTCTGGAAAACCTTGATGAGCATTTGTTGTCAAACTTTACACAATTAATCGATGTCTGTCATGGCAGCCTGGACGCAGGAGAGGTATCAACGTGAACACTCTCTCACCTCCCTTCGTTCGTCCTCCGTAGTGTTGGATGAGGAAGCCGATGGTGACGGTCTGCAGCATGAGGAAGAGCGCTTCTCCCCACGCACTGATGAAAGAGACAGCATGTGTTACACAATGTGTTACACACCGTGATTACAACATGCACAAACGGGGGGGGGGGGGGGGGGGGGGGGAGGGGTGTGTGTGTGTCTGTGGTGTGTCGGACCTGAAGGGGAACTTGTTGGCGATGCTGTAGGCCATAGTTCCTGTGATGGCAAGCAGCTCGAGCAGCACCGACTTAAAGCTCAGGCCTTCGGCACTCTTTGCTCCCATCAGCTTCAAGATCTGAGGCAGCTTCACTGTTGACAAAACGGTCGTGAAAATATAGAAGTTATAACTCAACAAGTTTTTATACATTCATGGTCCGTCTGCCCTCTAAAAAAATAAAATAAACAGTCTAAGTTTTAACCCTTAAATGTGCAGACATGTCTAAATAATTTGACCTTTGTTTGTTTTCTAATTGAGAGTCTGTTTCTCCCAGGATGCATCACTCGTTTAGGGTATGAAACATGTGCATATGAGTGAGGGTTGTACCTGTTTTAAGCGTCTATATCAGGGCAATTAATCCTCCTGGATATAAACGTTTGTTGCTTTATTATCCAAGTTGTGAAAATCTAATTCATAATTTTTTAACCAAACTCTAAACAACATGTAAATATAACACTCTGGACACAGGCTGTGAGTTTCAGACTAAAAGAGACGTCATGTAGAAATGTAGTCATGTACAAAATCAGATTATGCAATTTTCTTTATGTTGAGTGTTGTTTGTGTCTGCGACATGGCAACCTGTGTGAGCATCGACTCTAGAGAGGAGGGGGGAGACAGCTCTCTCCAATGTTTTGAATTTGGACTGCAGTAACCATTTTAAACACTAGGTGTCAGAGTTACATATTGCTCCTTTAACTGATCCTAAAGTGAAGTCAGAGACAGAGACGAAGAGGAGGGTTGAGGTTTTTTTACCCATCACTGATCCCAGGATGATGCCGATCCCCAAACCTTTGCTCAGCACAACCTTCAGACATGGTACTGAAATAAAAAAAATAAAAAATATGTGGTTAAGCTGGCTGTAATGACTGAAATCAACACGAATACACACGCATGAACTGAGATCACCTATAAGGACTTTAAGAACATTTCCCCCTCAAACTAAAAAGCTGAGGTGATCAAATATTATCTCAATGAAACAAGCCCTCTTCAGACTGCTGTGACCTCTGTGTGTCTTATAAATGAGAGACTACTGTAAAAAAACTACATTTCCCTGTGATAGGAACAAACGATAAAAAATACAGCTTCACATTTTTAATCTGGCCCTCCTATAAAAGTACAAACATACCCCATGAACCTCTCATTCTGAAAATTATTATTAAATACAAAATAATATAAATAAAGCCGGTTTATTGACACCGGAAGGAGGTGAACGTTACACACAGAGTACGTGAAGCCGTTGTTAGCTCACATTAAATCCTCTTACCGTCCAGAAAGTTGAAGTTCAGAAAGAATTCGTCGTAACATGTTTCGGGCATGAAATAAGTTAACAAAAGTCCTTTAAAAGGGTCCATAAATGACGACCCTGCATCTGAAACTGCTGCTCCCTCCGCCATTTTGGAGAGTAGGAGTGACGTAGCCGTAGAATGTACAACACATAAAGAGTCCCACCAGCGCAGTGAGCCCGTGTCATGGTGCAAAGGTTCCGCTTTGATATTTTAACGATAACAGCGACTTTTACAAGTTCTACTTTTACATTACTGTTAATATTGATACTAATACTATTATTACAACTACTACTGCTACTATTATCCCTATTACTACTACTATTTCTACGAGTAGTACTACAACTATCAAACAAATACATAATGATAATAAAATAAAATAAAAATAACAGCAGTAAAAACTAAAACATCAGCCAGGTAAAACAACATTTGTCAAAACCATAGGTCAAAACAAAGATCATGTATACAATTATTAGTTAAATTAACGTGTGTGTGTGTTAATTTAACTGATCATTTAAATCATGAATGGAACACTAATGTGTTGTCATTTTTTTTTTATAATAAATGGGTAAATGTGTAAATCATATCAGAAATGATAAACCAGTGGTTATCAACTTGTGGGTCGGGATCCAGTGGGGGTGAATTTGTGACTGGAAAAAGAATTCTGTCCAAAAGTCTGTGAGAGCTTTTTAAACACGTTTGTTTTGTTCCGTCTGACGTCCAAACTGCAAACACATTTAACTAAATAAATCTGATTGGCTGAAAAAAAACAACAGAAATTTGGGTCACAGTTTTCATGTTCATCCTCATAATTATTTCTTTATGTTTTACATAAAAACCGCTGGCTGTTAATGTGGCCTTTCAAAGATCAGTACGAGACTAGCGAGTCTATTATTACATGTTTTAAACTTTCACATTTTCTTCACTGGTTATTGATTCGTCTGAGTCTTCAGGCATTTCTTTGAATCTATGAAGGCAGATACTTCTGTTAATAGAAGACAATAAAAAAATTGTTTGTATTTCCTGTTTTTAATGTAAAAGAGTGCAGACATTGGAAGGTGCTGAGATTAAAGATACAACAACGATTGACAGAAACTAAATGATTCACTTCAGAGTTCAGCAGAGACAGCTGAAACAAAAATCATAAATCTGTTTCTACAGAGTCTTACACATCTATTCCCTGAGCAGTGACTGACAGGTCAGCAGGTCTGATCTTCAGCAGCGTGTTTTCGTCCAGCCACCCGAACACGGGGATCAGACTGTGTTTGAATGAATCAGAGAACGTGTAGATGTGAACCCTTTGAACTGCATCATAAAAAGACACCTGACCCTCCCCCACGTCCACGTACACCCCGATGCGTGCAGGCACAGTCGCCTTCTCCAGGTTAACAGGCGTGTTCGTGCACGCCCAGAAGCTGGACGCCTTCCACAGAGTCCAGAATCCTCTGCTGGGGGACACGGTGGAGCCTTTCTTGCTGAGAGCAGACTGGGACATGACTCCAATCCTCCAGCTGCCGTTAGACGACACCTCCACCTCCCAGTAGTGTCTCCCAGCAGAGATGACGGCATCGCCCAGGACGCAGGGCCACTCGGAGGAGACACTCTGACTTTGGGAGGGAGCTGGGGGGCAAGCTGCTGCCTCAAAGAGCTGCAGGCGGTCTGAGGACACGGCGAGCCAGGGGTGACAGGTGCTGACGTCCAACCTGAAGGACACTGAGGTACAAACACAGAAATCTCATGAGTAGAGATGACACCTTTTATTTCTGTTTTACCAGCAGAGGAATGTTTATAAGAAGTAAACGACACAGAACGCTGATTAAGACGTTTCATTTTAAGGTAGCAACGTCCACTTCTCATTCTCAGTCTGTTGTTGGAATGTGAAGAAAGATTACCTGCAGCGCTCTGAATCCACCGCCACACTGAAACACAAACAGAGATATCACAGTGAGTTACGCAGTAAAAACAATCGTCACTCATCCATCAAAGTCAGAAGTGTGACCCGTTAAGTAGCCTAAGTGTATGCAGGTCATCAGGTGCACAAAAAGAGGATGAAGAAGTCAGTTGTTCAAAGTAAAGGCAGCAGCTGAGTCACCTGAGTTAGGGATGTATTTGGGGTTTCCGCTCCCCGTCCTCCAGGCTTTCTGTTTGGTCGGCAGCCACATCATGGAAATGGCGTCCTGATGAGTCAGAATGATCGAACATTACTGTCAGCTGCTGTCAGTAAAAAGACTCCTTTTCTTTCTGCTCTGTGCTTCATGTCTGAGTTCACACATGGTGTCTATAACATGCATCCAAATAAATATTACATTTTATTTGAACATAAATCTGACTGCAGACACAAGAGATGAAAGCCAACATCCAAGACTAAATTCAGCAATGACATGCACACTAAAGAAATGTCTTTATAAATCTGCATCTCATATCAGAATTAAAGGAGCAGTATGTAACTCTGACCCCTAGTGGTTAAAATGGGTACTGCAGTCCAAATTCTAAACATTGTAGAGAGTTGTCTCCCCCCTCCTCTCTAGAGTCAATGCTCACGCAGGTCACCATGCGGTGGACACTGAAGCTTCAGTGTTTATCCAGCTCTGCATCGGTCTGTAAACCTTTCTGATACTAAATATCAGTAAAATAACAGATTGCATTGTTTTAAAACACATGGTCATACACACCTGACTATCCTCTGCTAACAGGGACCAGGTCACAAACTCCAGCAGAGGAAGAATGGCGGCCATCCTCGACTTGTTGGATATACTGGAGTACAGCAGCTTCTTCAGCTCGTCATCAGACACACCGTTAGCCTGGACGAACAAACGAAAACGCACGTGCGCGCACACACACACACACACACACACACACACACACACACACACACACACACACACACACACACACACACACACACACACACACACACACACACACACACACACACATTAACACAGTCATTGCCCAAAAATGTATGATTTATGTTATTAGGAAATGCATGATGTCCCACACACACACACACACACACACACACACACACACACACATACACATACACACACACACACACACACACACACACACACACACACACACGCGCGCGCACACACACACACACACACACACACACACACACACACACACACACACCTCTTTCACATCCCTCAGCTCCTCGGCCCACCGCTGCAGCTTGTCGTTGAGTTTCTCCTCCTCTGTTTTCTCTTTCTGTCTCCTGTTTGTCTTCTCACCTGTTGGCCTCGTTTTCATGTTTACCTGGAACACAATAAAGTGAGAACCTGGGAGTTATTACCACGCTGTAAAACAATGACAGAAGAAGAAAAGGGCGGGAGAGGATACCTCTGTACCATCTCCTTCAGACCTACACCGACCTGTTCTCTCCAATTTGTCCTCCTACATGCTTCTCATTATACCTCCCGCCCTCTTAACCTCTACGAGGTCTCAAGCTTTTAGCCGTCAGATGTAAAAAAAAAAAAAAAAACACTCAGACAATGACAGAAACAGCCAAAGAAGAAGGACAGAAAAACATAAAATGAAGGGTTAATGACCATGTTCTGGTCCAGCTCTGCGGCCCAGTTCAGGATCAAACTCCTGCTGATCTCCAGGCTGTCCGGCTCTCTGCTGCCCCCTGCTGGTGCTGCCTTCTTACTGCCACGCTTCATCTGAACAAAAAGCAGATGGAAAACATCTGAATCAAACATGAGGTTAATACATTATCTGAGGTTCAGGACAGAACGCTGCAGGGCTGCCAGGGAAGGGCTGCCAGGGGAGGGCTGCTAGAGGAGGGCTACCAGAGGAGGGCTACCAGAAGAGGGCTACCAGAAGAGGGCTACCAGAAGAGGGCTAACAGAGGAAGGCTACCAGAGGAGGGCTACCAGAAGAGGGCTAACAGAGGAAGGCTACCAGAAGAGGGCTACCAGAAGAGGGCTAACAGAGGAAGGCTACCAGAGGAGGGCTACCAGAGGAGGGCTACCAGGGGAGGGCTGCTAGAGGAAGGCTACCAGAGGAGGGCTACCAGAGGAGGGCTACCAGAAGAGGGCTACCAGAAGAGGGCTAACAGAGGAAGGCTACCAGAAGAGGGCTACCAGAAGAGGGCTACCAGAAGAGGGCTAACAGAGGAAGGCTACCAGAGGAGGGCTACCAGAGGAGGGCTACCAGGGGAGGGCTGCTAGAGGAAGGCTACCAGAGGAGGGCTACCAGAGGAGGGCTGCTAGAGGAGGGCTACCAGAGGAGGGCTACCAGAGGAGGGCTACCAGAGGAGGGCTACCAGAGGAGGGCTACCAGAGGAAGGCTACCAGAGGAGGGCTACCAGAGGAGGGCTGCTAGAGGAAGGCTACCAGAGGAAGGCTACCAGAGGAAGGCTACCATCTTACCTGGCTGATGTTGTTCACCTCCTCTGCCAGTTTGTGCAGCAGCTGCAGACACTCGGACAGACTATGCATCGAGCTCAGATCCGGCTGAAGGGAGAGAATTGGTTAGAGTTTTATTTCCTCAATGACATTATTCTTGTTCTGACGTTTTATTCACCTTTGCTGTAGGAGAAGAGCTCCAGACCGGACAGGTGCTGGACAAATTATCAGAGTCTTTTCTCTGCAGGAGACAAATCCCAGACTCATTAAGTTAAAAACTATAAATGCATGCATTCATTAAAACTCATCTTGTTCTGTGAAGTTGCAGCTGACCTGGAGCTCACTGAAGGTAGGTTTGAGCCAGGGCGCAGAGCTCGCTGCATTGATTCTCTGCAGAGCTTTAGACTGAAGGGAACAAAACATTCAATCAGTTCAAATCCATCCTGAAACACAGAGAGGACTTTAAAGAACTTTATGTGTCTGCTGCTGCCTGTCTTGGCCAGGTCTCCCTTGAAAAAGAGGTTCTTAATTTCAATGGGACCAACCTTTAAAGAGCTGCATGATCAAGATTTATGTGAAAAGCATCCACAAAGGGCTGAAGATGGTATAAAGATGTTTTGACTTAATTTAAAACATGTGAGACAAAAGTCCCTCCTCTCTGCTGTGTAAAAATGTATATCCGTCTCTAATCTTAATTTTCATTATTTGGACATTTTAGTGCTCATATTGACTTCAGATGAAGTCTGAATAATATCTATAAGATTCTCAATAAAAAGACATCCTGCACTGATTTATTCCCGTCACTTCTTTTATCGCGGTGTTTACCTGTTTCTTTCCGAGCGAGGATTCATTCTCTGAAGGAGACGATGTGTTCGCTGCCATCGTCCGTCCAGCATCTGCTTAGAGACACACACCTGATGAGGACACACAAACACAAACAACACAGTGTGTACCTTTAGACCATGTGTGTACCAACTCCATCTGATCGATTGTTTCTTCTTCACGTTCCTTAAGAGTTTCCCTCAAAGTGTGAAAACATTTCAAACAACTTGAGCTGTGTGCTCTGAGATGACTCACCTCGTGTTTATCTGAATGTCTGTGTGGAGTCTGAACTCTGAACGCACCACAACACCTTATGACTGAATCAGCCTCACAATAAACTTTAATAAGGCGATGGAGGACTCTCACCATTGGCTGGTTCAAACTGGTTCAAGGAAGAAAAACAATCTCTCTTTTTCACCAGGAAATTAACCCGTTGAAATAAAGACCTCCTTCACAAGAGTGACCAGCAGCACGCCATAATAAACATGACATGATTCAGAAACAAACATCAGTTCAGAGCAACAACAATTAAAATGTGCAAATCTGTTTGCAGATAAAGTGTAGAAGTCGTGATCACAGATTACAATCAGAAACACTTCATCCAATAGTCTCATGTTTTATGCTGCATGAGGGGCCCATGACTGTTAACCGAAACATAGTCAATCCTAAGCGTGATAGCACACTTTAGTTAGTTTTACACCTGAATACTCACACTTTCTTATTGACTAAGAAATATTTTGTTTATAGCAAATGTCCCCTCCCCCCCCCAACTCATCTTTCTGAAAATGGTTAACCTTGTTGTTTGTGGTGTTAATGTAAAACCTCAAAGGTTAGACAGGTAATGTCGGACTTTGTAAACCCACACCACAATAAGAACGACAGAAAATAAAGGAGGCTCGGACATTTAACATCAAACACAGACACAACGACACAAAAAACCTTTTAAGTCGGCTCCAAAAGCCGATGGCATCCAGGCTCATGATGCAAATGTTAGCACGGAGGCTATCGCTATCACTTCTGATCACTAGCATACACTGATGTAAGGTCTGCAGAGGGCCCGTTCACTCTGTGTTCAGGGGCCCGGTCGTTCTTCAGATGGGCCTGCTACTTGTTTTGATACTCTAACACGATGGAGAACTTCACATTTAAAAATCAAGATCCCTTCCTCAGTGATGTTTCAGTAAATGTGAAACTTCAACATCGTGAGACAGTTCACCGTCTAACACCACCAACACACCAACACACCAACACACCAACACACAAACACACCAACACACCAACACATGGTCTGATTTCTCAGAGCTGGGTGTGTTTGTTTTTCTGACAGTCTACGCTTAAGTTGAAGGCTTTTAAATCAAACATTAAGAGAATGAAAATCATTTTCAGAGGGAGCTCTATAAAAACATCTCTGTATGTATGTAGGCCTAATCTTTATGATTCTGCAGGTTCAAAGGTCGTTCAAATCCAACAGGAAGTGGGTCAACATTTAAACACTTCCTGGTCTGAAATCAATCTCTATAGAGATAATATAACAGGCGGTGTAGTAGCGCGATCATCTGGACTGGACAAGTATTACAATTACTTCTCGAATATTGAGAAAAAGATTTCATTAATATCACAGTCGACATCGAGATGTCTGAATATCATCTCTGCTGAGAGTCGGTCTGAGGATCATTATTTTACGTTCGTCCTTTGCGCCACTTTAAATTTGCCTAGAGAGATTAGTGTGCACCAGGACTTTCTTTGGATCCCTACTGAGAGAGGGAGTCCACAGAATTATTTTTTAAAGGGTCGCTGTGGGTCAACTGGAAGGTCCGGGGTTCGAGCCCCAGCTCCTGCAGCTCCTTGGGAAAGACTACCATCAGTGTGTGAATGTGGAGGTGTGACCTGTGGTGTAAAAGAGCTTTAAGAAAACACTTTTTTGAATGGTTGTGTATGTGACTTCCTATGCTTCTGCAACCAGCCTCTAGTGGACCCTTGAGGAACTGCAGGATTTCACACTCGCTGCTTTGTTAGATGTGTCCTTTGTTCCTGTTAAGTTGGGGAGCTGTGTGTTCGTGACATATTTAAATGTAAATATAAAATAAATAAATATAAGCACATGTTCGTTTGATTTTTATATGAACATGTGTCCTCAACCTGCCCTCCGTACCTGTCGGTGGCGGTAACATAACAGAGCCTATTGCTAACCGCCATCATTTCTAAAGTAGAAGAAGAATAGCTCTTCCTGTGTAGCTTGTTGTGATGAACCGGCACGGCCATGATGCGGTCTGTACAGGGGTACAGACGCTCCCTCTCCTGGACTCTCAGACAGTCTTCCCCGGTGTACCATACTCCGTGTCAGTGCTCAAACCGGGGTACTGCCGCCCTCAGCCGGACGGCTCGTTCACTGCGGACGGGACCGTCTCCCTCATCACCGGACCCCGGACAATCCTGGTGGACACCGGGGGACCGTGGGACCGGGACTTTCTGCTGAAGGCCCTGAAGGACCGGGGTCTGGACCCGGAGGACGTACAACTGGTGGTCGGGACTCACGGACACTCAGACCACGTGGGAAACCTAAGTCTTTTTCCGCACGCGCTTATGATAGTGGGATATGACGTCAGCGAAGGAGACACGTACCGTCCAAACAAACTGTCTGAGGGAGAGGCGTACGTCATAGACGAGCACGTGAGTTATTATTATTATTGTATTTAATGTAAACACACAGGGAGCCTTTAAAGTGGGTGTTAACACGCTCTCACCTGTCACTCAGGTGTGTGGGGTTCACTGTCTCTCAGGTGTGTGTGGTTCACTGTCTCTCAGGTGTGTGGGGTTCACTGTCTCAGGTGTGTGTGGTTCACTGTCTCTCAGGTGTGTGTGTGGTTCACTGTCTCAGGTGTGTGTGTGGTTCACTGTCTCTCAGGTGTGTGTGGTTCACTGTCCCTCAGGTGTGTGGGGTTCACTGTCCCTCAGGTGTGTGGGGTTCACTGTCCCTCAGGTGTGTGTGGTTCACTGTCTCTCAGGTGTGTGTGGTTCACTGTCCCTCAGGTGTGTGTGGTTCACTGTCCCTCAGGTGTGTGTGGTTCACTGTCCCTCAGGTGTGTGGGGTTCACTGTCCCTCAGGTGTGTGTGGTTCACTGTCCCTCAGGTGTGTGTGCTCACCTGTCATGATCTGAACAGTGTCGTTCTAATGCTCTCTCCTCGTTCCCTCAGGTGTGTGTGGTTCCCACTCCGGGACACACCTTACAGGACGTCAGCGTGCAGGTGAAGGGAACCTCAGCGGGCACCGTGCTCGTTGCAGGGGACTTATTTGAATGTTGCTCGGACGAGGACAGCTGGAGGGACCTGAGCATGAACACTGCAGTACAGGAGGTCAGCCGCCAGGAGGCGCTACGCACCGCTGATGTTATCATCCCCGGGCACGGCGTCCCGTTCAGAGTCCTGAGGAGCTGATGAAAAAAGACTGGGCGGTGTGTGGGCGGAGTTTTCACCACACGGACAGAATCTATCACGCCACAGACAGAAACACTCGCCATCTCTCATGGAAGTCTCACACACTCTGAAATGTTTTGTCCCCGTAGGAGGAAATAAAACGTGTAAATAAAAGTCTCTGAAGTCGTTTGGTCTCTTCTGCTGCAGAAATGAAAGGTTTGTTTTGGTTATGACTCGTAAACACTTTTAACTTTTCCTCTTCGCTGCTGCTGCACCACGATGCAGACTCCGTGCCAGTGCACGGCGGTCTGACGTGTGAAGCGGGACCGTGTCTCTGGAAGGTTAGTGTGTTTGTGATCTCGTTCCACGGTTTGCTTTTCTTCCCACAGGCAGTCCCCTCGAGCGCCATCTGAAGCGATTTTGGTTTCTCTTTTTTTCACCTGTGTCGCTCGACGTGGTCATCGTCCTCTCGTACCTTCTTGGTGTTCCAGGCCGTGCTTTCTGGAATAAATTGCTAGTGTTGTCTCCCCCGGCAACAACATGTGCTTGACAACTTTTGCAATTAATAGCCGTTTGATCCCTGTCAGATAATTTAAATCCAGAAAACAAACACACCTCGTCTCTCTAGCACAAGTTTTTCTTGGGTGTCATCTTCTCATTTGTCCTGCTCATAAGCTCAAAATACTAATGCTAGCACGTTTTGTAGTCGCTGTCAAACACCAGAGGAGGTTTGTGACCCTGTATAAACCAGCTCTCTCAGAATGCTCCGTTTTGGTGTGTGTGTCTCTTTAAATGAAATGAACCCCCTTGAGTTTTCCCTGTAGACATCACTCCTCTTTAGCGAGAATAAAAATTAGAGACCTGCTCAAAAGTTTTGTTCAAGTCTGGGGGTGGAGTCCATGGGTGGATATATCAGGGGAGGGGAGGTGATTTATTTTACCTCAATCCCACTGTGACATCACAAACTGAGAAAATTTGAAACAGCATTTTTCTCTGTTGTAAGACTGATGCCGACCACAAACAAAGGATTGGATGGGTTTATTTCACATTTTTTGGGTCGGTAGACACTCAGGTTACCTAAATATATTTTAAAAAATCTGTCAATCACAGGTAGCCCCACCCTAGCTCCTCCCCCTCTTCCTTGTCTCTTTGACTCATAATCATCAATGAACATCCTGCTACGAGGAAGAAGACTTTGGTTCGTTTGGAGAATATTTACTGAGGGAATAAATTAAGGGAGAGGTCGGAACATTTGATAAAGATAAAGATAAAGAGATAAAGATATACTTTATTGATCCCCCGTGGGGGAAATCAATAAATCATAATCATAATCATAAACTTCTTTACAATCAGGCTGCTTTTAAAGCCAGTGATGCCCCCTGCTGGACATTAGAGGTAACATTTAAACCTATAAAGTCACATGTCCTAAGGCCTTAAATCACAGGTTTTATCTATGTAGTTTGGTGGAGAGCAATGTAACGTGTGTTTGTGGTTTCTGGTCCCTGATTGGTCGGAGCTGCTCCTGGACGGTTTGTGCTGCAGGTGACCTCATCAAGCGGCGGGCTGCTGATAACAGATAACACCTTCTCTAAATGAGTTTAGACTCGGTGTTTACTTTATACACTCAGAAACTCTCTGCTGACTCTGTTTCACCGCCTATCAGTCATCGCTCGCTCTGAAGGAGCTAAAGCTTCTCTCGTGTTTTTAAAGATTCATTAAAATGAAATCAAAATAAATTATTTTAATGGGTGATAAAACTTAATGTATCCTCCTGACTCTGCAGTGACATGAACTCATGGTCGATACACTCTGTCCTCTAAGGCAACACGCCTTTTGTTTATCAGTGAATTATGGCTTGGTTCAAATGTGAAGATAGTGAGGAACACGACAAATACACACACACACACACACACACACACACACACACACACACACACACACACACACACACACACACACACACACACACACACACACACACACACACACACACACACACAGACAGGCGTGGCTCTGCGTGGTGACGCCTCTCTATCAGCGCTCATGGCGTGCTCTGATAAGACTTCCTGGGGAGGTGAACTCATGTTCAGGTAGTTCAGATGAACTCAGAGTCAGCGAGGCTGAAGGTGACGCTGTGACGTCAGAGTGCAGGATCGGTCAACCGTTTATTACGTTGATTTATTACCTTTAATCAATGCGGGTTAGATCACTTCCTGTCACGTCCGTGCACTTCCCTCCTCGGCTAACGGATCTCTCGCCCTTTCATTTCCTGTCAGCACTTTAAAAACACCTTAAAAAACCTTCTCACAAAGAAGGCGAGAGTTCATTTATCCGTCCAATCGTACAATGTCGTCGTAGAAAAAACAACATGCACGCAACCCCCGAGGCGAACGCTGCGGCCCGCTGCATACGACACATTGAGAACGTTTTCCGCAGACCTCGCTTGTCACGTGGTCTTCCGGCTGCTTGTGGCCGTGAACCATGGCGTGTACATTTCCTGCCTGGCCTCAAAGACAGCTGTCAATCACAGCAGCTTTTCTTTAAGCCAAATGGGCGGAGATTCAGAAACTACATTACAAATATCTCACGATTTCAGTGTTCTGTTGTATAAGAAGGTATTTCTATATTAAGAAAAAGGCGCCATGTTGTTTCCGCTTTGAATGGCGGGGAAAATAGCCTTTCCAGAATATCCAATCAAAAGGCGGCTCGCGCAGCTCGCATCGCACTCATATGAATATTGTTCACTGAAGTTCAACTCTTGTCCCGCCCCTTTCATGTGTCTTGCGCCTGCTCGCCATGCATCCCATAATCCTCCAAGACCCAGACATTTAGGGACGGAGACCGAGTCAAGACCAAGACCAAGACCAAGGCAGGGCGAGACCGAGACAAGACCAAGACCATAAATATCTCTGAAAAACCATCATCTTGTGTGCAGGGGGCGTGTCACTCACTTAGACTGTAACACTGGGAAGGTTGCGGCTGTAAAGAGGCGCTTTTCTAATCACAGTTATGACGTCAGCTGTGGTCTTGATTTCAAATCCGGAGTCCACCCAGTCTGAGACCGAGTAGAACTACTTTCGATTCCAAGACGAGACCTTCAATAGCTGGTCTCGAAATCGATCTTGAGACCAAGACTAAGACTAGTTCTGTCTCAGGAGTAATTCTGCCCGAGCTGATCACGGCCCAGACTGTTCCTAGAATAAGACGAACGAGAGGAAGGGATGAGGAAGGAAGGAGAATGAATATGAGGAAGGGATGAGGAAGGAAGGAGGATGGATGGATGAGAGGACGGAGGGTGGAGTGTGACGGCTTGGTGTAAGTCGGCTTGTCAGGGGATTGAAGGTGTGGTCCTGCTCCCGAGTTAATAAATGAACTTTGCTTGTTTCAAATTCTGGAAGTTCTTGTAACAAACAGGAAGATGCACACGGCTCCTCCCTCTGATATATGAAGTCGTGTTTCCCTTCAGTGAGTTATGTGAGGCCGTTGAAGTTTATGAGCTTTTATTAAACTGAAAAACTTTTATTGTCTCATCGATGTTATATAAAGCTGTGGGGCGTACCTGGTACTACCACTCTGACTGACGAACACAGCCACACACCCTCAGGATCAAAGTGTGTGTGTTATCATAATGAGCACACAGAGGACAACCCTCAGCAGAGAGTCACAGAGAAAACCCCCCGAGGGTCATAAAGCACACGTTTATAGATTATTATTAATTATTATTAAGAGTTTAAGAAAGGAGTGACCTGCAGATTTAAATCTCAGAGATTTTATGATAAACACTTTGACCAGAACAACATCTCCACGTGTCTTATTCTATCTTTAAAGGTCACATATGATGCTAAATCCTCTTCACCATGTTCCTCTAACACTAACATGTGTCTATAGTCCGTCTACAAAACCCCCCAATGATGAGAAAAGTCCATCCTCTCCGCTCAGGCCTGCAGACAGAAATGAGTGAGCGGGCCCTCCACAGACTGATCAACATCATTACACGCCTGTTGGATCAGTAGCGTTAGTGTTAGCCTCCTAGCTAACATCTACCTCCTCTGCCTGGCGCTGATCAGCTGTTGGAGCTTACTGTTGCCAGGTGATAGTTGGGGTCAAACGGCTCCTGGCGTGGCGACACCCAGCCAAAGATTACTAACAGTTAAGTTCAATTGGCTCTCCCACAACTTTAACTCTTTGTTTGTGTGCGTATGTGTGTGTGTGTGTGTGTGTGTGTGTGTGTGTGTGTGTGTGTGTGTGTGTGTGTGTGTGCGTGTGTGTTTATGATTTGATTAGCTTATCAGTGAATTATGGCTCCTTTTAAATGTGTAGGAGGTGAGGCTGGCCTCTAACTGACATCTGAGACACATACACACACACACACACACACACACACACACACACACACACACACACACACACACACACACACACACACACACACACACACACACAGGTGAGTCCTTGTTGCCTAAAGTCTTATCTTTTCGTGGAGGTTAAGTTGAATATATCGATTCCAAAGAAGCCCTCTGCACCCAATATTTGATCATTTCTTGGTTTAAATTGGCAAAAATTGCAGCCGAACTCCGGCACATTCCACACTCAACAATGGCAAAGTAAGGTTATGGCCGTTTTGGACGCCCCTCGGTTTGCCAGATATGAGAGCAGTTATCAGGTCAAACCAACAGGTGTTGCAGTGATGGAAATGGGCAAGAGAAGTGGTTCAGATAGAAGTGATTGTACCCGACCTAAAAAGCCTCTGCATGAAACGTGCTCAAGCTAGGATCAATATTGGAGATGCTTTTGAAAAATGGAGAGAAGTTAGAACACAGAAAGGTTTACAGACCGATGCAGAGCTGGATAAACACTGAAGCTTCAGAGTCCACCACATGGTGACCTGTGTGAGCATCGACCCTAGAGAGGAGGGGGGAGGGGGGAGACAGCTCTCTACAATGTTTAGAATTTAGACTGCAGTACCCATTTTAAACACTAGGTGTCAGAGTTACAGATTGCTCCTTTAAAGATACAATAGGTTAATGAAATAACAGATTGTATCGTTTTAAAACACATTGTATCAAAAAGTATTTGATGAATAGATCAATCATTAAAGGATCAGTCGGGGATCACAACTTCATTTACTCTGTTATAAAGCTGCAGTTCCTCCAGTGTCCAAATAATAACCCAGTTAATGTGTTTGTAACAGGCTGTTTAGCTTTTAGCATGTAGCATCTGCTAACCCCTCCTCTTCTCCAGCTCCACCCCCTCCTCCAAATATGGTCACTTCTGCCTCCAACATGGCGATGTTTAAAATGACTTAAGGCTTGGGAAACAGGTCGTCTTCATGAGAAGGGTTAATACTGTCGTCTGTACTCTGATGTCTTTTATGGCCTAATGGAAACACACACACACCCACCCATGACATAGTCCGGGTCGTAAAGGGGCCGATAAGCCGGCTTCATATCTTTATCAACTAAAGCTCCACCTTCACTTGCTCCACCCTGCGAAACCTCCGACATATATTTAAACTGATGATCCGTTCTACTCCTCCGACACCTGAAGCTGCTCCTCACCTGTGACCGCTTTGAGCCGGAGGAGGACCTGCAGGATTTGAAACTACTTTTTTTTTCCTTTTTGAGAGCTTCTTTCAATCTGCAGACATCATGTGTACGGGAGCGTGCGCCAAGTTCATCGCCGTGCCCCTCTACGTGCTGGCCCTGGTGTCGGTGATCTGTAACATTATGCTCTTCTTCCCCGGCTTCGAGACGAAGTACGCCTTGCCTGACAAGGACGGGAAGGACATGCTGACGGAGGAGGTCAAATACATGGGAGGCCTGATCGGAGGAGGCATCATGGTGAGGAGGTTACAGTCAGTGTGATGATGGAGAACAGCTCGAAGCATCAGCACACGTTTGATTAAGTTACTAATATCCGCTCCCTGATTGCCGTTTGTCTAACGGCGTTACAGTTTTTAGGATTGGTCTCTCTCTTCGCCTCAGCACAATCTATAAAACTAAATTATTATCCTGCTTAGTTTACATTTATTTTCAGGGTTCAGCGATCATTTTTTCGGTCGATGAAACAATCGAGAAATGTGAATTAATGTTTTCCAGAAGCCGGAGATGATCCAAAAAGTTCATTTTGTTTGAAAGGCAGAATACAATATTCCCATTTAACAAACCTGCACACAGAGTTTAGAGCTTTTCTCCTGAACTCGTCCCTCAAACGAGGAGACCATGAAGTGAAGGTTCACGCACGCATTGATTAGATCGACTTCATCCCTGAGTCACCTGGACGTGTCCTCTACAGGTGTGTCAATATTGATCTGCACATTCGGCCTCCTTAATGACTAAACATCTCGCTTTGGGAAAACACCAATATGACCTTTGACCTTTCTGATCCTCTACCTCTGGTTCAAGTTTGGTCGAGTGGAGACGATTAAAAAGCTTGATGTAAAGATCTTTAAACAGTCAGAGAAAAGGACACGTCTCGATGCAGTCGTCCTTTAACGTGCAGCTCCCTGAGAGGAGACGGATCAGTGACATCACTCAAACCTTTAAGGGGGTCGATGTTGTTTTAACCTGAATTACAGGAACTTAAATCATCAAACAGCAAACAGCATTTAGCTGCTTTAAAACAGCTGTTTAACGTTGTGTTTGGATCTGAATCTGAAGGAGAGGAGCAGGTTTGTTCAGATTTAACCCTCTAGAGGGCGCCGTCTCACAGCCGCCACAATCTAAGCATCTGTCAGACCAGCGACAAACAGACAACGTCTTTTAACCCTTTAAAGACTGAACTCTCCTGATCAGAAACCAGTCCCCACCATTTCAATTAATCCAAACTCTTTACATCCATAACGATCCACGGACTGATTCAACAAACTCCGCTGACCTTTTGATGACACCTCATAACAGCCAATTTGTTGAAAGGAGGTGCCACCCCCTGTTCTGACAGCCAATCACACGCGACTGTGCAGATGACTGACGTCTCTTGTAGCCAATAAAATCCTCCGAACATGGATCTGCTGCTTCTATCGATACATCGGGGTGATTTCTTCATGCACACACTGAGGAGACGATTTAAAGTAAAGTATGAATAAGTTTAGATTTATACCGAGAGAGGCGATGAGTCATCAATTATTTAAAACAGACAAATCTATGTAGTATTAGACATTAAACACCCCCACACAGCTGGAATGGAACGATCCTCGTGCTCGACTGAGAGACCATACGGGGTCACCACTAAAACTCTCAGACAGCTCAGCTGACAAGTCAAAAGTACTATGACATCACACATTGACCTTTGCTACCGTTCTTTTGAGTGAGTGTAGCGATCATCGAGAGTTGAAGTTGACTTGGAGGCGGAGAAGTCTGGCTGCAGATGTTTCTGCCATGTATTCATGGCTGTGGGAGATCTTAACAAATATTTGCTGTTTACATTTATTTAGTTTTAATGTTTTTTTTTTAGAGGAAAATAAAGACCTGATGGAAAGAAGACAGATTCGAACCTGAGCCGTCCACTATCAAGGACTTTAAACCACTGTACGTGGGTGTGCACAAAATAACCGCTAGACTCCAGACGCCCCGTGTCTTTGAACGTTAAATGAAATTATTTTATTTATACATTTGGCTGCTCGTTGTTTGTCGGAAACTCTTGAAAAAATCTAAAAAAAATTTGGGGTAAAACAAAAAATAAATAAAACATTTAATTTACAGGAAATTACTTTTTAGTTTCAAAGTAAAAGTAGTTTCCAAACAGGAAGTAAGGCAGAAAAACATGAGATTAAAAATAGTTTGATATCCTTTAATAAAAACAAAACAAAAACTGTTCAGAAGTTTCTGTTCACCTTTTATCAATAAGAGATCAGAGAACAAGTTTAAATCTCAACTCTTCTGACCCCACATTAACAATGTTATCTCTCTCTCCCCTCTCTCTATCTCTCTCTCCCCTCTCTCTCTCTCTCTCTTTCTCTCCCCCCCCCCCTCTCTCAGGTCCTCATTCCTGCCATCCACATCCATCTGACCAGTGCTAAGGGCTGCTGTGCTAACCGCTGCGGGGTAAGTCTTCACGGTATAATATTTATTTTATCGTTACATGAAAAGGAACGATCCTCACATATCTTGCTCCTCTTCAACCAGTTTAAATAAGTCTCATGACGATGACTTCCTGCGTCCTGATTGTCACTTTGGAATAAACACGTGAGGTGAAGTCATGTGACTCAGACTGCGCTCTTCTTTGTCTGCAGATGTTCCTGTCCATCGGTTTCGCAGCAGCCGGTGTCGTCGGCGCCATCTACAGCCTGAGTGTTGCAGGTCTGGGTATGGCTAACGGCCCGATGTGTCTGTATCTCAACAACGACCTGATCCCCACATGGGGGACACCTTTCGCCAACAGGTACCTCGAGTCCTCACTGTGACGTGTGAAGCTGTTAATGATCGTCTTCTCTCTAACGCTGCGTCTTCATCCTCCACAGCTCCGGGAGCTACCTGAGCGATACGGAAAAGTGGGAGATCTGCAAGGAGCCCAAGGACGTGGTGGAGTTTAACGTCGGGCTCTTCTCCACCCTGCTGGTGGCCGCCTGCCTCGAGCTCATCCTCTGCCTCATCCAGATGGTCAACGGGCTCTTCGGATGCATCTGCGGCACCTGCGCCGGCAAAGAGGTGAGACGAGAGCCGAGCGAGAGCTTTTCAGTCAGACGCAAACTAACCAGACTTCTGAATGTAAAGATTGAGACCATGAACGTGTTACTGAGGGAATAAACCCACTGACCAATAGAAGCACTTTATCACAGACCTCCAGGGTAGCCCCCTGCTGGACGTTAGGGAGAATGCAGGCTTCAGTCTTTAGACCTAACGTCCATCTCTCTGTTTTCTCTCAACAGTAAGCTGAACTAAAACTCATCACAACACCATGAAGAAGAAACCTGAAGAATCATCTTCATCATCTTCATCATGATAATTCGTGGATATTTACTAATTCTTCTCGGGCGACTTCGATCACTTCCTGTGGATGTTTTCTGTTTTTGTGTCTGTACATTTTATTTGTTAAAAGTGTTTTTTAATAAAGTATTAATGACAAAAACATCGTCTCCCCTCGTTGTCACTGATAAAACTTGAATATATAATTAAGAGCTGCAGACGGGGGATTTAAAGGGATATCATTAAATACGTTTTAGTTACAGTTTAATCGTTACTGTTGATGGATAATGTTGGTTTTAACTCAGACAACTGAAGGTTCTCCGAGTTCTTGACTTCAAGGGGCGTTCCTGATGACGTATCAAACTTATAACTCAGTTTCGACTTCCCAGATCAAGTGAAACAGACTATCAATCGAATCAAATTCTTAATTTTAGACTCATAATTATGATTTATGACAAAGATTATGGCTTTCTACCCTGAAAATTCTAACTAAATATATTATAATAAGGATTTTCATTCCAATAAAAGTTTCTTGTAAGAATTATGACATTTTTAGGTCCTAATAATGACATTATATGTCAAATGTATGAACTTTAATTAAAAAGAAACGTTTTTAGATCATGAAAAAATTAAATATTAATCAATTAGGACAACAATTAGTCCATTTATCCAATAATAATTATAACATTTATCTCATAACTGTGACTTTTATCTCACATTTCTTACTGTTACAAACATTTAATAACTTTTAATAATGACTTCTTATGTCCCAGTTATTCATTCGTATCATAATTAGGACTTTTTTCTAACCAAATCCAACTTATGACTTACTAATATTTATATTTTTTACGTTTCCCAGGTGTTAAAAGTTCATATTTATTCATATCTATTGACCTGATTTGGTGCCAATTCTTCACGTTTTAAGTTTTTTTTAAAAAAAAACAAAAACATCGACGTGTAAGCAGAAATTAACGAAGATCTAAAAACTCTCAAAAAAATTTAAATCTTGACCCCGACGTGATTTGAACACGCAACCTTCTGATCTGGAGTCAGACGCGCTACCGTTGCGCCACGAGGTCTTGACAACCTTGGTGAGTAACAGCAAAGAATATAAATCATAACCTGCTCTGTTTTCTGAACCTTATGACCGACGTCTGTTTACAGTCGAAAAATAGACTGACTTTATCCTTAATCCTCGTTAATATAAACCCTTGTTCAGAGACATCACGTCACAGAAACGTTACCATTTATGGTCATTACAGTGAAACATGTTGTTCCCTCTTTAGCCGCTAGAGGGCCCCCTCCTACCACATACTCGTACTTTATTAATCCGGAGGACTGACAGCTGCTCTGACACACTTTAGCAGCAGAAATACAGTCATATAGGCCTAAATATAAATAAAATAAAAAATTTAATTAGGAGGTAAAGGGATAAGCACCAGAAGGAGCGATATGTAGACGAAACTATTAATGGACTGATAATTGAATATTGCACTGTTTAAATAAATCATGAATAATGGAGGAGTTTACAGATGTTTGGGGTGAAGTAGTCCACAGAGTGTTTGACTCTCAGAGGGAGGAGTCATAGAGTTTGTTGACCTGCTGTGGTGTTCTGTGGTGCATCATGGGGGAATGAGTCTTACACTAAACGTGCTCCTGTGTCTGACCAGCGCGCCGTGGAGTGGGTGGGTCCCCCCTACCTGTCTGAGCTCCTCCACCGGCACGCTCACACCCACACTCTCAGGTGTTGCTCTCTCAACAAAAGGTAAATAGGAAGAGAATCAAAACCAAAGCGTGGTGCACGTCCATTAAACACTCACCTGTAAGTTTTCTTTGTTCTCTGCAGCAGGTCGGGCTCGGTTTGGATGAAGACATGGAAATGACAGGCCTGAAGGACAGGTGTGGTGATGCACTGGTGGGTGGAGACTTGTGATTTAAAATACTCGTTCAGGGAGTAAACTGGTTCTGATCTGATTTCACACCTGACGCCACCTCCTTTCAATTAGCGTTGACTGAAGCTGACAGATCTCCGCTCTCTCCCTGTGCTCCTTCATCGCCAGCTCTGACCTGCACCCTCACTCAGCCCCGCCTCCATCCAGCATCCACCTGTCAGCTCCGCCTGGGGAGTTTCAAATATCAGCCCATCACTCCTCAAACCTCTGCATGGAAATAAAAACTGCGAGGAGCGATGAGGTCGGAGCCGTGACGCCAAACACAAGCTATGTCCTGCATGATCAGCTCCTCTCTCACAATCAAACTTTTCTGATTTCCTAAAAAGAAAAAACAAATCTGCCCATCCAACTAGCTTTAGCTTGCTAAGCTAAACTAGCTGAACAATCCTTGGGCTCAGGTTTTCTTAGCTTTTTCTGTTCCCTCCTCGATGGTTGCCGTGTTCAGACACGTTGAAATGGAGGCAAGTTGACGCAAGTTGAAATCGACGAGAAATCGCAACAACGGAAATTTTTTTACGAGTCGGATGGAAATGAAATCACACACACGCTTGTGTGACTTCCCTCAGGTGGTTGGTGGAAGGAATCGAACCCACATGCCGTCATCTCCAGGTGGAGTCCTTCACTGCTGGACCATCTTCAGCGCTGAGAAATAAGCAGATGCAGAGAGAGGAAGAAGATCAGACTGGAGCCGCACAAAGTTTAACCAATCAGAGGTCACAGACTTAAACCAGTTTGAAGTCAAACCAGGTCAAACTTAAACCGAGTCAAACATAGACCGCGTTAAAACTTAAACCTGTGCACGTCTCACCTGCTTTAACTCTGACGTGTTCAGGTACTCCTGATACTCTGAGGAATCTTCAGATTCAGATACATCTCAGTTTGTAAGGAGTTGGTTTTTCACTCTGAAAGTCGTGTGTTTAAGTCTGACTCAAGACCAGGCTGCACGAAACCTTCAGCGAGCACAAGCTAAGATTTAGTCGACGTGTAGGTGGGATTTTGTTAAAACTGAGGCTTTAGTCGTCCAATCAGGCGTCTCTGCTCATCAGCATAGTGGAGAGTAACTGTGCATGTGTGAGCATGTAAAAAGTCCAGTTAGCAACGTTAGCACCAGCGCTACTTTGGTTACGTCTGCCATCGCACTAATCTTATGTCAACTAAAGTGACAGCAGAAACCGGCGCACAGAGCGACGTTATTGGAACTAAACTAAAAAAAACGTTTCTCAAAGTGAGTCAGAGTTTAAAGCATGAGCGGTGATTGAAGATAAGATCTATAAGAATAGGTGAAAGTTTGTATATAAAAACAGAATCTGAACCACAAAAAGACCAAAAGAATAAACAGCTCTGATATCATGAAGATGTGACTTGAGGTGTGAGTTTGTGTTGGCAGCTCTCACTTCGTTTTCACATCTGCACTCCTGAACATTTCAGATAACTTCAGGCGGACTGCTCCACCTCACAGCAGGAGACTATCCCTATCAGACAGGAGGGGGGACGGGGGGTCTCCTGAGGTAAGACGTGAGCATACGAACAGAGTCCTCTATACAACGCTATAATGAGAATATGTGTCTTTCTATCAATGCTATGTGTAGTTGAACAGAATCTCAGTGTGAACTAAAGAGTGGAGAAGAACATACTGGAGAACAGGAAACATAATGCAGCAGGTTCATTAGAGCACGGAGATGGTAGAGGTGGCGTGCAGACAGTCTATGGTCGTGCAGCGATCACAGGGAATAAACGTCATCACCCCCTCCCACTGGCTCCAGGTGAATTCTCCTGATTATATCCTGCTGCGTTCTCACATCAGCTCACTCTGACTTTCTGCAGAATAAATACAAGGAGGCTGGAGGAGAAACTCCGGGTGAAGAGAGAAACATTCAGCTGTTTGTGTTCACACATGACGCTCAACACCAACACTTCAGGAGGTTTTTTTGAAGGTGTGAAAACTCTCTTTGTGGATTTTCTTTAATTCGGTAAACTGTGTTATTAGATGTGACCTGCAAGCTACAAGGAGAGAAAAACATTTATCCGATGGTCTGAATGAACCTATTTAATCACATTGATGTTCAAGTCTGAAAGTTTGGGAAAAGTTTTCTTATTTGGTAAAATAAGAAAAGGAGAACAAATGAGCACTGCTGCTTCATTTCCATATCAGCGTGTAAGCGAACACAGCAGAAAACACACACGCAGCAGAAACATGCAGGGTGTGTGACACAAACAGATCTTAAGATTGGTTAACTTCCTGTGTGTGTGTCTCATACCTTCAGAGTGACTGAGCTTTCAGTTTGACACACAAACACATCTTCATCCTCCTCTGACCGTCCTGCAGGTAAAGAGAGAACAACTCCTTTCTAAAATACACCTGGAAAATCTGTTTGATTTGATTAGCATGCGTGTGTGTGTGTGCGTGTGTGTGTTTTACAGTCACAGATCAAACTCTGATGATGATGTTGAAACTTGTGTGTGTGGGTCATTTATGGTCCTCTGATGATGATGATGATGGTAACGTGTGTGTTTCTGTGCTTGATTATTTTAAAGTTTATTTTTAAGGATTCCATCAGAGAAATTAATTTGTACAAATGTTGTATCTTTCATCACTAGAAGTACACTGATTAACACAAGTCTTATCAAACAGAAAAGTCAAAATCAGACCTGTTTCTTCAGAGGAAGCTGTGTCCCAACAGCAGTGAGAAAACAAGACCAACTTCCTCTAAAATACTCAATGAGGTTCAGAGGTGTTTTTAAAACCTTAATGCATGTGTGCAAACTTGCAAAAAATGACTTTTATTCTTAATGAGATTCACAAGTGACTGGACCGACACTATTCCAGAATCAATGTTTAAATGTGATGTTTAGATTGCAAAGATTAGAGCCCGACCGACTAATTGCCCAGGTGATAATCAGTCCCCTGTGGTCTAAATGTCTAAATGTCTAAAGGTCTAAATGAAACATCTGTGTTATGCTTTGTTCAAAATATAACATGAATCAAGCAGCAGAGGAGTTTTGTGACCCTGTAAAAACCAACTCTCTCAGAACGCTCCATTTTGGTGTGTGTGTCTCTTTAAATGTGATGAGCCCTCCCTGAGTTTTGCCGGTAGACACTCTTTTGTAACGAGAATAGAAATGGCGGACCTGCACAAAAGTTTTGTTCTAGGCTGGGGTTGTTGTCGATGGGTGGAGATACCAGGGAAGGGGAGGGGATTTTTTTTTAACAGAATCCCACTGTGACATCACTAGCAGAGCACATTTGAAAAGGAGCATTTTTCTCTGTGTTGTAAGACTTGTGCAGACCACAAACAAAGGACTGGATGGGTTTATTTCACATGTTGTGGGTCTGTAGACACTCAGGTTACACAAATATAATATAATTATATATAATTATAATCAGTCTTTGACTGACTGGCGGCGCGACCAGACTAGGCGATTTCCCGCCAAACAAACAAACATGGCAGCAATCACAGAGGATCTGCATGAGCTCTCATGTGAGTTGATAACAGATATTTTAGACCTGGCAGAGAATGTTGACGCTGGAATTTCGGACCCTGAACATGTGGCTAGCAAAGCAGAGGGATTTATTGAAGTTATTTCCGCTCTCTCTGACCAAGATATTGACCGAAGAGTGTTTGCAAACTTAGAAGAAGTTCTCCAGCGCTTCTCCCGTACTGGGCCGCAACACACACGGACCAGGGCGCCCGGCTTTTGACATACCCACTGCCGTTCAAGAGCATCATGTCCGGTGTGGGCTACCAGCTCATGCAGATCCTCTGTGATTGCTGCCATGTTTGTTTGTTTGTTTGTTTGGCAGGAAACCGCCTAGTCTGGCAACCCTTCAGACCAAAGCAATGGTTTGTGACTCGATCAGCATTAATCCCGCCCACTGAGTTTGATGGGAGAGGATGACAGATAAAATTATTTCATGATGCACTGCTGGAGCAGGAGACATGAAATAATTAAATAAATAGAGGAATAAATAGATGTGTTTTTACATAGAATGAATGAACATTTAAAATAATTATTTAAACATTTATTTAATTATTTATGTATTTCATAAATTATTTATTTATATATTACTAATTTTAAATAATTAATGACACATTTAAATAATTCTTTAATAACACATGCATTTAATTAATTAAATAATTACATATTTATTTATATATTTGTTGATTTATTTCCAATATTAAATAATTGATGACGAATTTAATGATTTAATTAATTATATATTTATATATTTCATTTTGGCACTTTTAGTCCTCCATAGTGTCGAGATGCTGCTGTGGTATGTAAACACTGTTCACCGCTGGCGGAGTTTATGATCGTAAAGTGCCGTCCTTTCGACCTTGCTGGTCGCTGTGTATATTCCCCCCACCACCAACAACGCTGATAGAATCGACGCACTTTGGGAACTTTACAACGCCATCAGTGAGCAACAGACAGCCCACCCAGACAGATTTTTCATCATCGCTGGGGATTTTAACCATGCAAATCTCAAGACGGTTTTACCCCACTTCCAGAGAAGGTAACATTCTGGACATGATTTACACATCAGTTAAAGGTGCTTACAAAGCTTCACCCCTCCCCCACATCGGCCACTCTGACCATATCAGTGTAATGCTAATGCCAGTTTACAGACCCAGGGTTAAAGTCACCAAACCAGTTCTGAAGCAGGTATGTGTGTGGCCAGAGGGGGCCTCAGCCAACCGGCCACGTGGTGCAGAGACAGCAACCTCTTCCTGAACGTCGACAAGACCAAGGAGGTTGTTGTCGACTTCCGGAGAGTCCCCACTCCTAAACCCCCACTGACCATTGACGGTGCTGCTGTGGAGAGAGTGAGCAGCACCAAGTTCCTGGGGGTTCACATCAGTGAGGATCTGGACAACCAACACCACATCACTGTCCAAGAAGTCTCAGCAGCGCCTCTACTTCCTCCACAAGCTGAAGAGAACACGAGCCCCCCCATCCATCATGTGCTCCTTCTACAGAGGCACCATCGAGAGCATCCTGACCAGCTGCATCACTGTGTGGTTTGGGAGCTGCACAGCTGCCAACCGCAAGACCCTGCTGAACGGATTATCGGTGTCCCACTCCCCTCTCTTCAGCCTCCTGCCATCAGGGAGACGGTACCGCAGCCTGCGGGCCGGCTCCACCAGACTGGGAAACAGCTTCTTCCACCAAGCTGTCAGGAAGCTTAACTCTCTCCCCTCTCTTCCTTCCCCCCCCTCTGCCCCCACAAACACTAGACCAGGGGTGCCCAACCTTTTTTAAACCAAGATCTACTTTTAAAGTTGCCAGTCTGCAGAGATCTACCAGTCCACATAGTGAGCCGTAGCCTTCATCGACAGCCTCCAAATGCATTTAATACTCACACAACAAACAGAAAATAATTTCAGATATAATAAATGAGAGTTCTGTAAAAAATAATGCAATTTTTTTAAACTCTTATTTTAGGGTAGGCTACATTTTAATATTACGTTTGTATTTATATCACATATGTTTTTCCCTTAATTTAGTTTACAACAAACAACTTTAATCTGTGTGGAGATGTTCACAGACTACAGCAGGCTGCTGTGAGATGATGTTGCTTTTGTTAAATTAGCTGCAGACACGGTGGAGCCGACCGTTTGACCGGATCACGTGTGTTCCCGCGTGCACACACGTACACAAGCACTAAAAGTAAAAAGTAAAAAAATTCGCGTGGTGGCTGGCGCTCCAGTGCAAGTGTGTGTGTGTATGTGTGTGTGTGTGTGCGTTTGCGCTGTTTGTTGGTGTGTCTCGTGCCCCGCGATGCTCACAGTCATGACAGCAGAGAGGAGCAGAGAAAAGTAGCTGCAGCTACATCAAATGTGCTTAACACTCGTTGCATAGTTTCTATATATGACTTTTTGGTAAAACATTTAGCCCCCCGGTTTTACCTGCACGTCCTTGCGCATGCCTGCACTCTCTCTCTTGCGCGCGCTCTCTCTCTCTCGCTCCCCCGCTCGCTCTCTCGCTCGCTCTCTCATGCACGCAGCAATTTCATGAATAAATGAAAAATTAAATACACACAGGTCGGAAGTATACTTGGGCTCCCCACACAGGTATCGTGTGTGGGAAACACTGCAATGAGATGAAATTGAAATCACTTTTCTATTTTACAATTGTATTTTATATTGACTAAACATCTCGATCGACTGAGAATCAGTCAGCGATCTACCTGTCGATCGCGATCGACTGTTTGGGCACCCCTGTAATAGACGTTGAAACCCCCTCCCGTTTGCCACCAAGAACTCTGGACTAATAACTCTGAAGCTAACTATTCAAAAGTACACTCAGTTTACTGCACATTGCACAAGTTTACAGAACTCTGGACTAATAACTCTGCACATTGCACATATTGCACAAGTTTACTTTTTCTTTAAATTTTAATTTATTTAATTAATTTACCATTTTGTACCTTTTGCACAATTTAGAATTTATTACTGTAAATATTATTTATCTTATTTTTACCTCATTTTTATTTTATCTATTTTACCTTATCTTATTTTACCTTATTTTGATTGTATTGCACCGCGGGACGGAGACAAATGCAATTTCAATTCCACTGTATGTCTGGCATATTTTGAAATTGACAATTAAGTTGACTTTGACTTTGAATAAGTAAGGTCTTTTACCTGCTTTTTGTAACACAACAATGAGTAAGGTCTTTGACAAGGTCTTTGGCCTGCATGATTTGACAAATAAAGGCAGCCCTCGATCAGAGACCCCGATGCATGTGGTGTTAAAATAGTTTGTGGTCAAAAATGAGGAGAAAAAGCAGAAAGACAAAAAAAAAACAAGATGAACTTCAACATCTGTTTACAAAAGACAGAATAACGCTTGTCTGTGTCAAAGGGCAAGGCCCCCCCCACCCCCG